>NW_006921753.1:2350789-2352594 GCF_000298275.1 Orycteropus afer afer
AAGAGAATATCACAATTTTTTTTTTCCTATACTTTGAGAAATGTACATCCTAGAACAGATCTTCTGGATGGATATGTCCACACCAATTTCTGACTTTTTTGGCTTTTTTTTTTTTTAATTTTTATTATGGTGAAAACATACACAACAAGATATTCACCAACATAACAACTTCCACATTTACAGCTCAGGGACATTAATAACATTTTTTTCATTTTGTGCCACCATTATTGCTATCCTTTTCCAAAATACTCCGCCACTTATTACCATAAACTCAATATCCCACAAACAAACTCTTCCCCTTTTCCCCTCCCGACTACCCCTGGTAACCACTAATAATCTTTCATTTCTCTATGTATCTTTTTTTTTTCCTCCAACCTATCTAGGAATTTTCCCTCCCCTTCCACCCCTGGTAACCAACAGAGAAAGTTTCCTTCCATTTATAAAACTTTCCCTGACATTTTGCAATAGTGGACTAATACAATATTTGTCCTTCTGTGATCAACAGCATAATGTCCTCCGAGTTCATCCATGTTACACAGTGTTTTGCAGATTCTACATTATTCTTTAGTGTTGCATAGTATTCCATTGTGTGTATATACCACAGTTTAGTTATCCATCGATGGGCACTTCAGTTATTTCCATCTCTTTGCTATTGTGAATAGTGCTGCATATATCTATTCATGCCCTTTTACTTTTTAAGGATGTATACCTAGTAATGGGATTGCTGGATCAAATGGTATTTCTATTTCCAACTTTTAAGGAATCACTATACCAATTTCCACAGTGGTTGCATCATTTTACAGTCCCATCAGCAGTGTTTGAGAGTTTCAATCTGTCCACATCCACACCAGCAGTTGTCATTTTCTGTCTTGTTGAACTTTGCTATTAGTGCTGGGGTGAGATGGTATCTCACAGTTATTTTGATCTGCATCTCTCTAATGGCTGATGATCATGAACATTTCTTCATGTTTTGTTGGCTATCTGAATATTTTCTTTGGTGAAGTGTCTGTTCATGTCTTCTGCCCATTTTTTAATTAGATTGTTTGTCTTTTTAATGTTGAGGTGTGGGAGTTTTTTGTAAATTTTAGAGATAAGTCCTTTGTCAGATATGCCTTTGATGAATATTTTTTCCCAATCTGTAGGTTCTCTTTTATAGTTTCAAGTTTCACATTTAAGTCTTTGATCCATCTGCGGTTAGTTTTTGTGTATGGTGTGAGGTATGGATCTTGTTCCATTTTTCTGCAGGTGGATATCCAGTTTCGCCAGCACCATTTGTTACAAAGACTCTCTCTTCCCCCATTTAATGGATTTTGGCCCTTTGTCAAAATTAGCTGACCATAGGTGGATGGATCTATTTCTGAGTTCTCAATATTGTTCCACTGATCTGTGTATCTGTCATTGTACCAATACTAGGCTGTTTTGACTACTGTGGCTATATAGTAGGTTTTGAGATCTGGGAGTGTGAAATCTCCTACTTTGTTCTTCTTCTGTAGTGCCTTGCTTATCCTAGGTCTCTTTCCTTTCCATATAAAGTTAGTGATTGGTTTTTCCATGTCTTTAAAGACTGTTAGGAGCTCTGGTAGCACAGTGCCTAAGGCATCTGGTTGCTAACCAGAAGGTTGGTTGTTCAAAACCACCAGGCACTCTGCAGAAATAAGACTGGGAAATCTACTTCTATAAAGATTTATTGCCTTGGAAAGCCAATGGAGGTTTCTATGAGTGGGAATCAACTTGATGGCAGTAGGTTTTATTTGTTTTTTTAAAAAAGAATGTTGACCAGAATCTGAATAGGGATTGCATTGAAT
>NW_006921753.1:2358944-2364970 GCF_000298275.1 Orycteropus afer afer
GGACTGTGATAGTTGGAGCTGTGTGTCAACTCAGCTGGACCCCACTTCTGTGTGGTTGTTCCCATGATGGGATCTGATGACTCTGTTCTGAGTGGCCAATCTATTCAAGGGGAGTTTCCCTAGGGGTGTGGCCTGCTTCCAGGATATCCAGGGACATCCTGGGAAGAGAGACATTCTTCCATTCTTCCGTGGATCGAGATTCTGTTGTGCTACCTACAGCTGTCCGTGAGTGAGCAGTCCACTGTTCAGCCTGGAGATCTTGGATTCATCATTCGTTGGAGTCAACAGCCAGTGTACTGCCTTCCAGCCTTGAGTTTCTCAGCCCCTGCTGCTGTGGGGGCCAGGAAAAGCCTCCAGCCTGACTTTTGCTCCAGGGACTTTGGACTTGCCAGCTTCTATACGTTTGTGAGCTATTTTTCTAAGATAAATTTCTCTCTCTCTTTATATATACATAAGCTTTGCTGGTTTTTGTTTCTCTAGAGAACCCAGTCTAACATAGGTTGCTTTGGCCAAAATTCTTAGTCAAAGACCCCTAATAATACAGAAAGAAAAATATATGAAAAAGTTCGAGAATTCCCTAACACAAGCATAAAATTAGATGTTCAATTCTGAAAATAAATAATTGTAATTCTTAGGTTTAAAAACTCATGAAGATAAGATCTATCAAGGCTAGGAAGGATGCCTGGTGTCAGCAGATAACTTAAAATGGACCTTGCTAAAATCCTTGAATATACAATCCATTACATTTGGAACAAGTTGGCTTTGATAATAAATAATGAAGGGGAAACTTTTCTAGAATAAGAGAGGACATGCCCAGTTCATGCCTCATCAATAACTAACATAATGCTGGAAAATCTATAAAGGTAAAGTAGACTGAAACTGTCAACAACATGACTGGTTGTTGTGAAATAAATTTTATAAAATTGCATTTCTCCTCAGGTAAATATGTAGCAGTAATAACATGCTTATTTTCTGGACAGGTGGAAGCCATAGCAATCACATATGAAAAGCTATAGGAATGATACCCAAACTAAAACCACACCCATGACTATCAAGTCAATTCCAACTCATGGGGACTCTTTAGGACAGAGTAGAACTGCCCCACAGGACTTCCAAGGCTCTGAATCTTTACAGAAGTACACTGCCTAATCTTTCTCCCACAGAGAACTGGTAGGTTTGAGCCAACAATCTTTTGGTTACCAGCCCAATTCTTTAACCACTACACCACCAGAGCTCCAATAGCAATGATAGCAGCATAATAAAAACTGAGACTTTAAGACTTTCTGATTGAAACATAGCCCATCCTAACTTATCTATCCTATCCAGTGATAGGGAAAGACCTTTTACTGGGACAATTATTGATGAATTGTGGAAGGTTTCATCCTTTTCAGAAACCTCACTGTCCTTACTAATCCTCAATCTTCAGAAAAGTAGAAAGATTCTTAACAGAATTGGAAAGTTCCAGCCATTAGAGACCTTTAAATGACATTCTCGAGAGAACCTGACCTATGTAATGCTGACTCAAGATCCTCAGAGGAAGCAGACAATTGCATGAAGTAGACACTTCTTCCCAAAACCATCTGAACAGATGTTTTTCATTGTCACACTCTGCTGCATACTTCAGTTCATTTACTTTGTTCATATTTTCTTCTTTCATGGTTTAAGTTTTCATTTTTTAGACATACTGATAACAATTTTCTTAAGTCTAGACTTAACCAGGTATTACTATATTTCAGCTCTCCCAAGCTACTGCTAGTATTTTTAATTTCTTAAAATGTTATGTTACACTAACCTTACCAAGAATTATACTTCTCATAGAAATACATAAATAAAGAAAAATTTCCTTGCGCTGCAAGTGGGGGATACGCTGCTCTTGGAATGTAACTGTAATGTTTCTCATGATGTCAATCAGATAAAATATCTACTGGTTTATTTCATATCTTATGCAACACCTGTTTTTCTCCCTATGTGAAAATCAGGATCCTCAATACCTACCCAGAATCAATACTAAATGTTTCAAAGGGCTATCAATTAGGCTATTACAAATGTGTGATTACTTAACAGACTTAGTGGACCATGCTTTTATACTCAATCTGGTTCAAAAGACTCCTAAGGATAACTGTTCTATTCATAAAAATTGTGCAACTCAGGTGGTCTTTAAAACATGTCTGTCACTTTGGTGGATGGGGAGCCAAGACCTTGGGCTGTATTATAAACTATGTCAGACAATCTAAATTCCTTAGACTAAGTAGTTAAGGATTATTTTGCCAACCAGGCTAAAATCTGTGCTATTGCAAACATTTTGTTTTATAGCTGAATAAATATCACAAGTGAGTTGAATCATTTAGCTAAGCTAAAATTAAAGCAACCTGACATCTAAGGTAGGCTAAAGGAATTACTGGGACTTGTTTCCTTGCTCAGGCTTATTGGGTTAAAGTTCCAGAGTTCTTTCCAGTCATTTCTTAAAACTTAGTTATTTTATTTGTCTTACAGTTTTTCTCCTTTGGTTGTCCAGAATCTTAAATGCTTCTACTCAGCTACTGTTCTGACAGATAATTTAACAAATAATTGAAAGAATAAAACAAATTGAAATCATGTTGACTGATAATCAAGTTGAAAATTGTTGTTGCTGTTGTCAGGTGGGGTCAAGTCTGCTCGGACTCATAGTGACCCTATGAACAACAGAGTGAAACACTGCCCAGTCCTGCACCATCCTCACAATCTTTGCTGTTCTTGAGCCCAGCATTGCAGCCACTGTGTCATTCCATCTTGTTGAGGGTCTTCTCCTTTTTCACTGACCCTCTACGTTACCCACAATGATACCCTTCTCCAAGGAATGGTCCCTTCTGACAACATAACCACAGTAAATGAGACAAAGTCTGGCCATTCTCACTTCCAAGGAACATTCAACCTGCACTTCTTCCAGGACGTGTTTATGTGCTCTTCTGGCACTCCATGGGTATTTTTAGTATTCTTTTTGTTGTTGTTGTTGTGTGCCATCAAGTCGGACCCGACTCATAGAGACTCCTCCTTGGGTTTCTGAGGCAGTATCACTACGGAAGTAGGTTGTCTCATCTTCCTTCCGAGGAGTGGCTGGTGGGTGTGAACTGCCAGCCTTCTGGTCAGCAGTCGAGTGCCGTAGGCACTATGCTACCAGAGCTCCTTTTAGCCTTCTTAGTAAAACCATAATTCAAAGGCATCATCTCCTCTTTGGTTTTCCTTATTCATTGTCCAGCTTTCACAAGCATATAAAAACAACTCATTGCCGTTAAGTCGGATCCGACCCGTAACCACCCCTCCTTGGGTTTCCGAGGCACTACAGAAGTAGATTGCCCAACCTCCCTTCCAAGGAGTGGCTGGTGGGTTTGAACTGCAGGCCTTCTGCTTAACAGTCAAATACCTTAAGCACTACACCACCAGAGCTCCCACAAGCATATAAGGCAATTAAAAATACCTCGGCTTGGGTTAGGCTCACCTTAGTTGTCAATATGACATCTTTGCTTCTTAACACTTTAAAGATGTCTTTTTCAGCACATCTGCCCAGCACAATACGACATCTGATTTCTTGACTGCTGCTTCCATTGGTGTTGATTGTGGATCCAAGTAAAATGAAATCCTTGACAACTTCAAACTTTTCTCCATTTATCATGATGTTGCTTATTGGTCCAGTTGTGAGAATTTTAGTTTTGTTTATGTTGAGGTGTAACTCATATATGTAAGTATGGTGAATAAGTATGGTGAAAGATACAAACCCTGAAGAATACCCTTCCTGATTTAAAACCGTGCATTATTCCCTTGTTCTGTTCTAACAACATCCTCCTGGTCTATGCACAGATTCCTCATGAGCACAACTAAGTGTTCTGGAATTCTCATTTTTTCACAATGCTATCCATAATTTGTTATGATCCACACAGTCAAATGCCTTTGCATAGTTAATAAAACACAGGTAAAGATCTTTCTCATATTCTTTGCTTTCAGGCAAGATCCATCTGACATCAACAATGATATCCCTCGTTCCACGTCTTCTTCTGAATCCAGCTTGAATTTCTGAATATTCCCTGTCAATATACTGCTGCAACAATTTTTGAATTATATTCAACAAAATTTTAATTGCCTGTGATATTAATGATATTGTTCTATAATTCCCACATTTTATTGGATCATTTTTCTTTGGAATGTACACAAATTTCTATCTCTTCTAGTCAAGTGTCCTGTTACCTGTCTTCCAAATTTCTTAGTATAAACGAGAAGCTCCTCCAGTGCTGCATCCATTTGTTGAAACATCTCAATGGGTATTTTGTCAATTTCCGGAGCTGTGTTTTTTGCCAATTCCTTCAGTGCAACTTTGACTTCTTCCTACAACACCATTGGTTCTTGATCATATGCTACCTCCTGAAATTGTTGAATGTTGACCAATTCATTTTGACACAGTGACTGTGTATTCCTTCCATCTTCTTTTAATGCTTCTGGTATCATTCAATATTTTGCCTATATTGTTTCTAGATGCTCTCGAGTTGTCTCTGACTCATAGTGACTCTATGTACAACAGAACAAAACACTCCCCAGTCCTGTGACAGCCTCACAATTCCTGCTATACTTGACAACATCATTGCGGCCACTGTGTCAATCCATCTTGTAGTGGGTCTTTTCCTATTTCTTTGACCCTCCACTTTACCAAGCATGATATCCTTCTCCAGGGAATGGTCCCTTCTGAAAACACAACCAAAGTAGGTGAGATGAAGTTTGGCCATTCTTGCTTCCAAGGAGCATCCCAGCTGCACTTCTTTCAGGACAGATTTGTTAGTTCTTTTAGCAGCCCATGGTACTCTCATTATTCTTCTCCAACACCACAAATCAAAAGCATCAACTCTTCTTAGGTCTTCTTTATTCATTGTCCAGCTCTCACATGCATAAAACATGATTGAAAATACCATAGCTTGGGTTGGATGCACCTTAATCTTCCAGAAGACATCTTTGCTCTTCAGCACTTTAAAGAGGTCTTTTGCAGCAGATTTGCCCAATGTAATACGTCCTCTGATGTCTTGACTGCTGCTTCCATTGGTGTTGATTGTAGAACTAAGTAATGTCTTTGACACTTCAATATTTTCTCCATTTATCATGATGTTGCTTATTTGTCCAGTTGTGAGGATTTTTGTTTTCTTTATATTGAGGTGTAATCTCTACCACAGGCAGTAGTCTTCAATCTTCATCAGTAAGTGCTTCAAGTCATTCTCACTTTCAGCAAGCAAAGTTACATCATCAATGTATCACAGGTTGTTAATGAGTCTTTCTCCAATCCTGATGCCACATTATTCTTCATATAGTCCAGCTTCTTGGATTACCTGCTCAGCATACATATTGAATAAATATGGTGAAAGGATACAACCCTGACACACTCCTGTCTTGATTTTAAACCATGCAGTATCTGCTTTTTCTGTTCAAACAACTGCTGCCTGGTCTATGTACAGGCTCCTTATGAGTAAAATTAAGTATTCTGGAATGCCCATTCTTCTCAATAATTTGTTATGATCCACACAATTGAATGAGTTTGCATAGTCAATAAAACATAAGTAAACATCTTCCTGGTATTCTTTGCTTTGAGACAAGATCCATCTGACATCAGCAATTTTATCCTTCATTCTACATCCTCTTCTAAATCCAACTTGCATTCTGGAAGTTATACTGCTGCAAACATTTTAAAATTATCTTCAGTAAGATTTTACTTGCATATGATATTAATGATATTGTTTGATTATTTCCACATTCAGTCAGATTGCCTTTCTTTGGAATGGGTACAAATATAGATTTCTTCCAGTCAGTCAGCCATGTAGCTGTCTTCCAAATCTCTTGGCATGGCTGAGTGAATGGCTCCAGCATGGCATCAGTTTGTTAAAACATTTCAATGGCTATTCCATCATTTACTGGAACCTTGTTTTTCATCAATTCCTTCAGTGAAGCTTCAACTTCTTCTTTTTATATCATTGGTTCTCTATCATATGTCACTTCCTGAAATGGATGAACATTGA
>NW_006921753.1:2366075-2378038 GCF_000298275.1 Orycteropus afer afer
ACAGCTCTTGAAGTCCTTGGGGCAAACAGAGACACTGTCAAATGTAATATACTAAGGCAACATTTATAGTCTCCTAGGAGCTCTGGTGGTGTAGTGCCTAAGACATTTGACTGCTAACCATAAGGCTGGCAGTTCAAACCCACCAGCCACTCCTCAGAAGGAAGGTTGGGCAATCTACTTTCATAGTGATACTGACTTAAAAACCCAAGAGGGGTCTCTATGAGTTGGATACAACTCTATGGCAGTGAATTTGAGACAATTTGATCAGGAAATCAGAAGGGACTATTCCCTGGAGAAGGATATCTATCTTACTAGGTAAAGTGGAGGGTCAGCAAAAAAGGGGAAGGCCCTTAATGAGATGGATTGACACAGCACTGGCTGGGAGCAGCTTTTGGGAGGTATGGCCTCAGTACAAATGCACTGTTGGATTTCACACAACAGTACTGGAGTTTGGTTAATTACATCCCTTGTAGTTGGATTTCTGAAATACCTCATGGTCACAACAAAAGCCAATCATAGGAAATAATCACAGTCCATGATCTTATAGATTAAAGTATGAAGAATATAAATAGATGATCTTTCACCTAGAATATCCATCTCACAAATCACATCCCATTGTCCATTCTTTTACATCCCTTAGGAAGGCTGATAATTTCACTGCCGGTGCACATTAAAATACCCCCAGAGAAACAGAAGCAACTCAGCATTATTTAACCTTGTCATAATGCTGAGGTAAGAAAGTCCACTTACTCCAAGAATGGCTCCAATGGCCATAGGAGGGCTAGTATCAAAGTTTAAACTCAGAGTCCAGAAGCTACTAGAAAGGTGAACATTTTCCAAGTCCTGTTGCAAAGTACACAGGTGGTTTACTACATTACTCTATTGTTAGTTGCCATCAAGTCAGTTCTGGCTTTGGTTATAAAAATGTGCTATTACTCTAAATAATAAATGTACTATTGCTCTAAAATGAGCTCTGGTAGGTGGTTCAAACCCACCAGCCACTCCTCGGAAGGAAGGTTGGTCAATCTACTTCCATAGTTGTACGGCCTTGGAAATCCAAGGAGGGGTTGCTATAAGTCAGGTCCGAGTCAACAGCACACAACAACAACAACAACAACATTACTCTAAAAAGCCCACACAATTGTCTGTTGTTGTTAGGTGCCATCAAGTTGGCTCTGACTCACAACAACCCTATGTACAACAGAACAAAACACTGCCCTGTCTTGTGCCAGCCTCACAATACTTGCTATACGTAAGCCTTGCAGCTACTGTGTTTATCATGATAAACCCATTTCTTGTAGATCTGGAATTCATTTGACACTCAGATTTGGATTGAACTACCACCAAAGCCTTTGCAACTACCCTTAGACAGCACAACAGTCTAGGGTGCTTCCACCCAGCCTCCTGTCTCTCACTCTCTTTCTCTCTCTCTCTCCTTCACTTAAGGTCATATTTCCATTTCAATTTGAGGGCTCTCCCATCTTTCCCCACTTCCTTCCCTATTTCCTTCCACATGGGCAAACCACCATTTTCCCTAATGAAATTGTTTGCATGTCTAATTCTGTCAGGATGGCTTCTTCTCAGAAAATCTAGACTAACACAGATGTTACTGAAGGCTTAAATCTATCCTCAACATGCACTATGAAAGCATAGTAGATCATAAGCAATTCTAGGCTCACAGAGATCAGTCAAGTGATTTTTCAAACATCTTCATATAATCTAAAGAAAAACAGTGCAGTAGGGGAAATCTATTCCTCAATATTTGATTGCAGTCTCTATTTTTGCTCAGCCGAAGAAAATGTAGTCTACTAAGGTAAGTTAGCCAAATGCGAGAGTGATTTAATCCTATTCTCATTCAAGAGGTCTCTCTAGGCATTTTCCACCTTTGCCCTGAGTTGCTCTGGGATATCACTCATTTAGTTTTGATTGAAGCTGCTTGTGCTCTGGTTATTGGCTTTCAGCACAGAGGGCATGCAATCCAGGTTCTACACTGTGGAACAGACATTGTTATAGAGATGCCCTTCTCATCTCCTAGGTAGTACATCATTAGGCTGCATCTTCTTATGACATCACCTCCTACTAGGTCCTCTTACCTGATTCCAGCTTTTAACTGAGCCCAAGTAACAATGTGTTACTAGGCCTCTTTAGGCCTAGTATGGCTACTAGTTCTTAAATCCCTCACTAGAACTTGCTTGTTAACCCTTAATAATGTCCACACTTCAATATATAATCCTTTCATTAAGAAATCTTTTAAAAAATCTAAACTAGCTGTGCAAGCTCTTTCATGCTGGATCCTAACAGACAATATTTTCACAGAGGTATGGCCAAGTTTTCAGTCCCTGAGTGGTACAGTTAAGAGCTTGATTACTAGCTAAAAGTTGGGCAGTTCAAATCATCCAGAGGCACCACAGAAGACAAGTCTGGTGATCTGCTTCCAAAAGATGACAACCTTGAAATCTCTTTGAAGCAGGTCTATTCTGTACTCATGGGTGGCCATGAGTCAGAATTGACTTGAGTGCAACTAACAATAACATGGCCAAATTAACTATAAAAGATTTGCAAATAAACAATTACTAAAGGGTTTAATTCAAAAAAGACTGAGTAGGGATTTAGAAAATAAGAACAATGAAGTCACTGTGGACATGGTCTTCATAGTCACATTCAAGCCTTTAGATGTGATCTGTCTTGCCCCTGTGGATTCCATAAGACCAAGTCAGGATTACACCATACAACAGCCTGACAAAAGCTCTGTACAACTCTGCCCTGACTTGAGCCTGCCTCTAAAGTGAAACGTTACCAGGCAGAAAATTCAGTAAGACCTTCAGAAAAGATATGAAGAACTAAGGCATATGGATGAAGATTTTAAAAATAAGAGGCCCTTTCCCAAAATTACTGTGCAAGAGTTATAATTAATAGAGCATAAGTGTTCCAAAAGCAGACATGATTTCTACTACTCCTTAGACTAGGAAAATAAAATACCAAAAGAATGAAATAATCCTTTATAGATATTAGCTCAAGATTCGAAGACTTCTTTGTTTGTTCTACAGAGCCTATCATCAAGAATCACAAGGAGCATGTATATAGATCATACTGAAATTTTCTTTATCAATAACTTTTTGATATGGATTAAAAGCCCAAATGTTCCCCATGACCAGATATAATTTTCCAGATTTTTTTTAATTGTATCCTAGTGTTAATTTATTTCCTAATCAAGGAATCTTTGATATATCTTTTGATGGGTTTGGTTTTGTCAGAATTGGTCACAACTGGACCTATAAGCAGCATCATGATAAATGGAGAAAAGATTGACATCAAAGATTTCATGTTATTTGGCTCCACAATCAACACCAATGGAAGCAGCAGTCAAGACACCAGATGACGTATTGCTCTGGGCAAATCTGCTGTAACTTTTTTAAAGTGCTGAAGAGCAAAGATGTCTCCTTGAAGACTAAGGTGCACCTAAGTCAAGCCAGGGTATTTTCCATTGCTTCATATGCAGGTGAAAGCTGGACAATGGATAAGGAAGACCTAAGAAGACTTGATGCTTTTGAGTTGTGGTATTGGCAAAGAATACTGAAAGTACCATGGCATGCCAAAAGAACTAACAAATCTGTCCTGGAAGAAGTGAAGCCAGAATGCTCTTTGGAAGAAAGAATAGACAGACTTTGCCTTACCTACTTTGGTCATGTTGTCAGAAGGGACTTTTCCGCAGAGTAGGATATCATATTTGGTAAAGTGGAGGGTCAACAAAAAAGGGGAAGGCCCTCAAGAAGATGGATTGACACAGTGACTACAACAATGGGCTCAGGGATGGCAAGGATTGTGAGGCTGGCAGAGGACTAGGTAGTGTTTCGTTCTGTTATACACAGACTCACTGATTTGGAGCTGACTCGGCGGCACCTAACAACATGCATCACAGCAACAAGCCCCCACTGACAGATGGGTGATGGCTGTGCATGAAGAATATCAGCTGGGAAGCAAATGTGGTTCTCCCACATGGAAGGTGAGAATTCTACACTGAACCACCGCTGCCCTCTGCACCCATGGTATTTGGATGATGCTTTCAGATGTGTTTTAGTAAAACCTTAATAAAAGTCACAGCAAAATCATGGTCCCTGGTACCATATCAGTTTCACACTGCATTAATCACCCATTAGTAGACTGCCTGGATCATGATGGACATAAGCACTTAGAAATGGAACCATCACTGTAACAAAAACCTCAATTTGGCATTGGTTTAGGGGCTAGGTAGCAAAGACATAAACATTGGAGGCTGGAAGAATTACAAAATTTAAAATTGTTGTCTGTGACTCCATGGAAGGTATATAATGTATGTTCTTGATGAACTTGAAACTGTAAGGAAAGTTGTTGTTGTTGTTGTTAGGTGCCATAGAGTCATCTCCAACACAGTGACCATATGTACAACAGAACGAAACACTGCTCAGTCCTGTACCCATCTCAAATCCTTGCTATACCTGAGCCCATTGTTGCAGGCATTGCTTCAATTCATCTCCTTGAGAGCCTTCCCCTTCTTTTTTGACCTTCCACTTTACTAAACATGACAGCCCTCTCCAGGGAATGGTCCCTTCTGACAACATAACCAAAGATGGTAACACCTAGTCTGGACATTCTTGCTTCCAATCAGTATTCAGCTGCATTTCTTCCAGGACAGATTTCTTAGTTCTTCTTACAGTCCATAGTACTTTGAGTATTCTTCACCAACATCACAACTCAAAAGCATAAACTCTTCTTTGGTCTTCCTTATTCATTGTCCAGCTCTCACATGCATATGAGGCAATTGAATATACCATGGTTTGGGTTAGATGCACTCTACTCTTCAAGGAGACATGTTCACTCTTCAGCACTTGAAAGAGGTCTTTTGTAGCAGATTTGCCCAATGCAATATGTCATCTGGTGTCTTGACTACTGCTTCCATTGGTGTTGATTGTGGAATCAAGTAATATGAAATCTTTAACAACTTCAGTTTTTTTCTCCATTTATCATGATGCTGCTTATGGGTCCAGATGTGAGGATTTTAATTTTCTTTATGCTGAGGTGTAATCCATACTGCAGACTGTAGTCTTCAATCTACATCAGTAAGTGCTTCAAGTCATCCTCACTTTCAACAAGCAAAGTTATGTCATCTGCATATCACAGATTGTTAATGAGACTTCCTCTGGTCCTGATGCCATGTTCTTCTTCATTTTGTTCAGCTTCCCAGATTATCTGCTAAGCATACAGATTGAATAAGTATGGTGAAAGGATATAACCCTGACATACTCCCTTCCTGATTTTAAACCATTCAGTATTGTGGTAGTTATGTTTGTGTGTCAACTTGGCTGGGCCTGGTTGAGTGGCGGGGCAGCTGGTGGAAGTTATTCCCCATGATGAGACTGGCAATCAACTACATGATGGGATCTACCACAAGCAGCTGAGTGGCTGCCTTTGGTATGTGGTCTGCTTCCCATATATAAGCAGAAGCTTTGGGAATGGTCTCTAGCATATGGCATGCTTGTACCCTGCATGTAGCCATGTCATTGTTCGGCATCCTGCCATACTCGGCTGACCTTGGGACTTACAATGAGCTTGAATTAGTAGCCTGCAGAGTGGTTTAGTAACATTGGGACTGTGCCTTTTTATTTGTCAACCTTGGGCTTCTCAGCCTCAGCAGCCAGCAGCTGTCTGAGTGAATAAACACCTCTAGCTCCAGTGGGCTGGGAGCAGAAAACAGAGCTGGACCCCAAGGTTGAGGGGCTTTAACCCAAACCCTAGAACCTGGCACTTTGAACTTGCACTTAAAGCCTCCACACTGTGAGAGAATAAACTCCTGTTTGTTAAAGTCATCCCATTTGTGGTATATTCCTGTCAGAGTGCACTAGGTAATTGAAACAAGTATCCCTTTGTTCCGTTTGAATGACAGCTTCCTGGTCTATCTATGTACAGGTTCCTCATGAGCACAATTAAGTGTTCTGGAATTCCTATTCTTCTCAAAGTTATCTACACTTGGTTATGATCTACACAATTGAATACTTTTGCACAGTCACACAAGAAAACACCTTTCTGGTATTCTTTGCTTTCAGCCAAGATCCCTCTGAAATCAGCAATGACATCCCTTGTTCCACATCCTCTTCTGAATCCAGCTTGTGTTTCTGGAATTTCTCTGTCAATGTACTGCTGCAACTGTTTTTGAATGATCTTTAGCAAGATTTTATTTGCATATGATATTGTTTGATAATGTCCACATTCTGTCAGATCACCTTTTTTTTTTGGAATGGGTACAAATATGGATTTCTTCCAGTCATTTGGCCAGTCAGCTGTCTTCCAAATCCTTTGGCATAGCTGAATGAGTTCTTCCAGCATCGCATCCATTTGTTGAAACATTTCAGTGGGTATTCTGTTAATCCTTGCACTGTTTTTTTGCCAATTCCTTCAGTGCAGCTTTTACTTCTTTCAATCCCATTGCCTCTTCATCATATGCCACCTCCTGAAAAGGATGAACATTGACCAATTCTTTTTGTTACAGTGACTCTGTGTATTCCTTCCATCTTCTTCTTTTGTCTTCTGCATCATTCAATATTTTGCCCATAGAATCTTTCAGTATTGCAACTCAAGGCTTGAATTTTTCTTCAGTTTTTTCAGCTTGAAATATGCTGAGTGTGTTCTTCCCTTATGGTTTTCTGCCTCCAGGTCTTTGAACATTTCATTGTAATAATTGGCTTTGTCTTCTAGACCTGCTCTTTGAAATCTTCCATTAAGCTCTTTTATCTTGTAATTTCTTCCATTTGCTTTAGCTACTCTCCATTCAAGGGCAAGTTTCAGAGTCTCTTCTGACATGCATTTTGCTCTTCCTTTCCTGTCTTTTTAATGACCTTTTGCTTTCTTCATGGATGGTGTTCTTGATGTCATCCCATAATTCCTCTGGTTTTCAATCATTGGTGTCCAATACATCAGATCTACTCTTTAGATGGTCTCCAAATTCAGGAGGTATATAATCAAGATAATATTTTGGTTCTTGGAAACTTGTTTTAATTTACTTCAGCTTCACCTTGAACTTGCATATGAGCAGTTGATAGTCTGTTCCACAATCAGCTCCTGGCCTTATTTTGGCCAAAGATGTTGAACTTCTCCATTGCCTCTTGCCACAGAGGTAGTCAATCTGATTCCTGTGTATTCCATCTGGTGAAGTTCATGTGTATAGCTGCCATTAGTGTTGTTGAAGAAAAGTGAATAAGCCATTGATCTTGCAAAATACTATCATGCAATGTCCAGCATTATTTTTATCTCCAAGGCCATTATTTCCAGCTACTGGTGATTCTTCTTTGTTTCCAACTTTTGCATTCTATTCACCAGTGATAATCAGCACATCCTGATTGCATGTTTGGTCAATTCAGACCACAGAAGTTGGCAAATACCTTCAGTTTCCTCATCTTTGGCTTTGGTGGTTGATGCATAAATTTGAATGATAGTAGTAATAACTGGTTATCCTTGTAGGTGTATGGATATTATTCTATCACTGACAGCATTGTACTTCAGGATAGATCTTGAAATGTTCTTTTTGAGGGTGAATGCCACACTATTCCTCCTCAATTTGTCATTCCCAGCATAGTAGATCATATGGTTGTCTGATTCAAAATGGCCAAAAACAGTCCATTTCAGCTCACTAATGCCTAGGATATCGATTTTTATGCATTCCATTTAATTTTTGACGACTTCCAATTTTCATAGATTCATACTTTGTACATTCCATGCTCAAATTATTAATGGATGTTTGCAGCTGTTTCTTCTCATTTTGAGTTGTGCCACATCAACAAATGAAGGTCCCAAAGGCTTTACTCCATCCACATCATTAAGGCTGGTGCTACTCTGAGGAGGCAGCTCTTCCCCGGTCATATTTTGAGTGCCTCCTGACCTAAGGGGCTCATCTTCTGGCACTATATCAGACAATGTTTCAGGGCTATTCATAAAGTCTTCCAATGATATATCAGACATTGTTTCACTGCTGTTTATAAGGTTTTCACTGGCCATTTCTTTGAGAAGTGGATGGCCCCATCCTTCTTCCAAGTCTATCTTAGTGTGGAAGTGCTGCTGAAACCTGTCCACCATTGGTGACCCTGCTGGTATTTGAAATACCAATGGCACAGCTTCCAGCTTCACAGCAACATGCAAGCCACCACAGTACAACAAATTGACAGAAAAGTGGTGGTGTAAGGAAAGATGTAGGAAAATATTAGTTACCATCAGCTATATTTGACAATAAGTGAGAAATGCTTTCACTCAGGAGACAGTGGCTGGCTTTCAAGGTAGCATGAAAGAGTACAGAGAGAGTCCAGAAAATATGGGACAACTCTGGTTCAGAAGGACTCTGTTTCTCATCCTCAGATGGTAAAAAATAAAAATGAAATGCATTTGAATAACCAAGGTTTTTTTAGAATTCAACCCTACAGCCTTAATCAAATCAAGGGCATGGACAAAGCTTAAACCTCTGAATGGGTTTAGTCATCTGGAGTAAAGATCCAGTTAGGATTATAATACCCTATGCATCCTTTCAAGAGGACAAAATGGCTCAGTGCAAAGTGACAAAGAGTAGAATCAAGTTGGACAATTAGTTAAAAGAAACACAATCTGGGAAATGATTGTGTGTGTGGCTATTTGTGATTGGAATCTGATGAGAAACCAATTATATTTGTAATTGAAGTCCAAAGAATCACAAGATTAGACCAAAATTTAATGCCATTTGCATCCTAAAATGACATTTGGGCCCTAAAGCACAGGCTGAGATAGTGTCTCAATCTCACAGGAGAGCATATTTTTCAATACTGTCCACAGATGTAGCCAAAGAGAATAATGGAAAAGGAAGAAGCCTCACATGAATGAAGCCAAAGATCTTGAAGAACAATGGATTGAAAAGTCCATTTCAGGAAGCAGAATTGATCTCTATCCCTAAAGTAAAAGACCCCTCACAACATATTCCCAGGGGGATTTTAGAATCCCTACATTCCATGGGCCCTCAACTATCTCTTCTTCTCCTTTCTAGAGGGGATTGTTTATTGTAGGCATCCTTTCCCTATTCTACCAAAGTCTATTGGGGGTGTGAGGAGCTAATAACTTGTCATTTTAATTCATAGGTTTCCAGATTTAAAAGAATCATACTTGGACCTGATGTAAAGAATTGGGCTTTGAACTTGATAAAATTTGAACTGGAAGTGACTTTTAAGTTGTGTCCCTTGCAAAAGAATAAATGTACTTTGCCTGCAGGCAGGACGGTGAGCTGTGTATTAGGTAGCCAGAAAGGAGTGTATTAGTGATTTTTGCTATTTATAAAATCTTATTGCTGTAGAGTTGATTCTGACTCACAACATCCCTATAGGACAAAATCATCCTGCCCCATAGGGTTTCCGAGGCTGTAAATCTTCACAGAAATAGACTGCCTCATCTTCTCCTGTGGAGTGGCTGATGGGTCTGAATCATCAACCTTACAGTTAGCAGCCAAGAGCAAAAGTGCTACACTACCATGGATCTCTATTCCCACCCCCGCCCCTTGGCAAATGTCATGATTGTATTTACTGCTCTTCTTAGAAATGAAACAGATTCTAAGACAAGGTATAAAAGTGATAGAAAACCCCAGCTAGGCAGTCATCCACTAATGTAAGCATATCTGTATGGGGCAATCTACTTCCATAAAAATTTACTGCCTCGGAAACACAATGGGGGTGACTATGAGTTGTAATCAACTCAATGGCAGTGAGTTTAGTTTTTTGGTTTAGATGATTTTTAAAATGGTTTTATGTTATTGTTGTTAGGTGTCATTGAGTGGGTTCTGTCTTGTAGTGACCCTAGGTACAACAGAATGAAACAATGCCCAGTCCTTGGCCATCATTACCTTATGTGAGCCCATTGTTGCAGTCACTGTGTCAATCCCTGTCATTGAGGGTCTTCCTCTTTTTCACTGACCCTCCACTTACCAAGAATGATATCTTTCTCCAGCGACTCGTCCTTTCTCATAGCACACGTAAAGTATGAGAAAGGAAGTCTGGCCATTCTCCTTTCCGAGGAACATTCCAGCTGTCCTTCCTCTAAGACAGATTTGTTCATTCTTCTAGCAGTCCGTGGTACATTCAATATTCTTCATCAACACCACAATTCAGATGTATCAATTCTTCTGCCATCTTCCTTATTCGTTGTCCAGCTCTCATATACATAGAGGCTATTGAACACACCATAGCTTGGGTCAGGGACAACTTAATCTTCAAAGTGACATCTTAAAGTGACATTTTAAAGAGGTCTTTTGCAGCATATTTGCAATACTATCATTTGATTTCTTGACTGCTGTTTCCATGGGCATTGATTGTGGATCCAAGTAAAACAAAATCCTTGACAACTTCTATCTTTTCTCTGTTTATCATGATGCTGCTTATTGCTTCAGTTGTGAGGACTTTTGTTTTCTTTATATTGAGGTGTAATCCATACTGCAGACTGTAGTCTTCAATCTTCAATAGTAAGTGCTTCAAGTCATCCTCACTTTCAGCAAGCAAAGTTGTGTCATCTATGTATTGCAGGTTGTTAATGAGCCTTCCTCCAATCCCGATGCCATGTTCTTCCTCAGATAATCCAGTTTCTCGGATTATCTGCTCAGCACACAGACTGAATAAATATGGTGAAAGGATACAACTCTTACATACACCTTTGCTGATTTTAAAACATGCAGTATCCTCCTATTCTGTTCAGATGACTACTTTTGTCAATGTACAGATTCCTCATGAGCATAATTAAGTGTTCTAGAATTTCCATCCTTCCCAATGTTATCCATAATTTGTCTTGATCCACACAGCTGAATTCTTTGCGTAATTGAATTCCTATGTCAATCAAATACAGGTGAACATCTTTCTGGTATTCTTTTCCTTCGGCCAAGATTCATCTGATATAGCAATGATATCCCTCATTTCATGTCCTTTTCTGAATCTGGCTTGAATTTCTGACAGTTCCCTGTCCATGTATTGCTGCAACTATAATATAGTTTAATGATGTTCCCTAATTTTTAGAGTAGTAATGATAATAGATAGGAACTCTGGTGGCACAGTGCCTAAGGCATTTAACTGCTAACCAGAGGGCTGGCGGTTCAAACCCCCCAGCCACTCCTCAGAAGGCAGATTGGGCTATCTACTTCCATAGTGATACCACCTCGGAAACCCAAGGAGGGGTTGCTATGAGTTAGATCCAGCAGTGGAAGGTATGATAATAGAGACATAGAGACTTTGGAAAATTAAAAAAAGGAACATTGATGATGCAATCATCATGAAAAAAAAAATTGTTAAAATGATTAATCTTTATTTCCTTGTGTGAATATATATATTTACGACATTGATAATATTGATGTTTACACAATTTTCCAGCTTACTTTTTAACTACATAAGTACTTTCCCATGCCAATAAATATCTGCAAACAATTTTTTCAATGTTAACTAAATTAGAGCCTAAATATCTAACAGAATTTGAACTAGGTACCAGTAGATGTGTTAGTTTATTCCATTTCTTTTTCTATTATAGAAACTGAAAGAGGAATTCTATTTACAAAAATTTTTCTCAATTGACTATTGATATAGTAATACTTCCTACAGAGAAAATATTGAGAAAAAGAATATACTCTAAATTTTTTATTTGCCTGACAAATCCTTCTGAAAAGGATGAAGCATGATTTTTACAAAGTTGCTTTTCTGGAAGAAAATATTTGTTCCCTTTTGTATTAATTTCACTCTGATCAACATAAATAAATGCATTTTGAAGTAGAAGGAATAGAAACTTTTGGGGAAAGTGAAAACAACACAGAATGTATTACAGCCAAAGAAAATAATGTCAAGCACATTGTGAAAAATATGACAAATATTAGAAAGGTTTATTTCAAACATTCAGAGCATTAAAATTCCAGATAGTTTATTCTTCTAAAAGATAGTTCAGGCCTAACAAAA
>NW_006921753.1:2379363-2381011 GCF_000298275.1 Orycteropus afer afer
CTATAGGGTTTCCCAGTGGATGCACATTGCCACAAACATCTCACTCTGGTGGGTTTGAACTGCTAACCTTTCCTTTAGCATCTGAGCTTTAAACACTTCGCCACCAGAACTCCTTAGATACCACAAAATACTGTACATGTATTATTAATGTATATCGAAGGATTTGTTGTGCTGTTGTTTTTATGTGCTGTCAAGTCAGATCTGACTCATAGCGACCCCTCCTTGGGTTTCTGAGGCAGTATCACTATAGACATAGATTGCCCAATCTTCCTTCCAAGGAGTGGCTGGTGGGTTTGGTTGCAGTCAGGTGCCTTAGGCACTATGCTACCAGAGCTCCTAAAGGGAGCTAACCAGAAGGCTGGCCGTTCAAACCCACTCCTCAGAAGGACAATTGGACAACTCAGGTAAATTCACGTGATTTCTCAAGCTCAAAAAATCTTCTCTTTATTTTTCTAGCTTTAATTGACTTCAGACATAGCTTCCCTTCTCTCCTGCTGAATGAACTTTTAGAATTAGTCTCTAATCAGGATATAGCTAACCAGATCCTTCTGGGTTTATTGTGCTTTTTGCCTGTTATTTTAAGCTTTCAATCCAGTAGAGTTTATGCTAAAACAAAGTTAGAGAGCTATCTCCTGTCTCCACATACATATTTCTATCTTTGATCAGACCTGCTAGAAGCAAGCAGGAAGAACACAGAGAAAGCAGTCCACCTTGCTGTATCTTTCTAGTCTGACTACAAAAACTGTTGGGATGCAAGAAAGATAAAGGTATAATCCAACCAATCTTCAAGGAAGGTAGGCCCAAGTCCAATAATTAGATTCTGCACATTTCAGGGTAAATATATTGCTTTACCAAAGCAGCAATAAAAAACACGGCTTGGTAAGAAAGCTGTTTTTCTAATTTCAATGGATCTTTATTTCTTACTTTTTACAAAAATTCTGGGAATTTCTTCAGTTACTGAGCTATATAGATTGTCATAGGAAAAATCAAAGTTATAAATAAATGATATCTATCACTGCACAAACCTAAAATGAGAATTTTATATTTACTGATAGGTCAAGCCTAAGTTTCCATTAAGGATTTCATTCATGATAAAGCTTTGTACTGAGTCTTAGCTAGTCCCTGAGCCAATTTATTTTAAAGGGTGGATTTTCTTATCTTCCAAACTAATTTTAGTTTGGAAAAACTGCCTTCACTCGGATACCTCTGAGTTCTCCAAACAATATCACATATTAGCCAGTTCTTCATGTATAAATCACACAAAGATTAAACAAACTCAAGGGTAATTTGACAAACAATCCAAGAGATGTATTTTGGTTTGGTCTCATTCACTTACCTCTTGCTTCTTCTGTTACTTTGCATTTAAACCATTTTGCAGACAGAAATTAAATACTTTAATGAGTTTTATGATCTAATATCTTCACTTACTTTTTGGTAAAAAAAAAAAAAAATTAAGGGAGATATGAATCACGAAAAGCTAAGGAATTGTTCAGAATATTCATCAGGACAAAGAACTATCATTTTTTCCTATTCACTTACAGTTCTATTATAGAAGTAAGCACACTGCATTATAATGATTTATTCAAGACATCCTTAGTGTATTTGTTACCTATTAAGGCCA
Source organism: Orycteropus afer afer (assembly GCF_000298275.1). Taxonomy (NCBI): domain Eukaryota; kingdom Metazoa; phylum Chordata; class Mammalia; order Tubulidentata; family Orycteropodidae; genus Orycteropus; species Orycteropus afer. The sequence goes on from NW_006921753.1 coordinate 2,380,985, forward strand.
TTTAATAGGAGCTCTGGTAGCATAGTG
>NW_006921753.1:2382284-2396460 GCF_000298275.1 Orycteropus afer afer
AAAAAAAAAAAGTAGAGAAGTAGAGGAAAAAAAGAAGAGAGATAGCAAAATCTCTAACTTTCCTTTGAAAAGTCTTTCTAGGATTGTACTTTTCTCACAAATGGCCTCCAGGACATCTCCCTGCTGTCCTAGTTGCTGAGGAGTGATCTCCATACATGCCTATGGAAGCCCTTACTATTTTCCTCTAGCACCATGAGATGGACTTTCCTGTCAGTAGGCTGGGTCAGCACTCATTCAAATTCACAATCTCCCTTGTTTTCATAAACACTGGCAATGCCAGCATATCTATGAGCAACCACGTCCTTCTGTGAAGCCTCTTCCCTTTTATATTCAGTTCAATGTCAAGGCCATTGCCATAATCTTCTTTAACCCAGAGCGCAATCTGTAGCATACTTTTAACTTTAGGAAATTAGGTTCCTCTGCTCTACCATCATCTTTTAATGTTGTCTCTCAATTTTTACCATCAAAACTCCCTTGTCAATGATATACTTGACATCTCATTAGAGAATCCATTCCATTCTTTGCTAGCAGAGACAGTAATATGACATGTATCTGCCAACTTGAATTTGGTTTTGGTGGGTTAAAGTCACAGATGACCTCATGTGTTATACAGAGCCAACCTTTAGGTTAGTAATCAACCACAAACCAATATGTGAGGTTGCCATAAGTTGGAATCGAATCAACTCAACTGCAATAGATGTGGTATTGGTTTTAACTTCACAGGCTACAAGTAAGGGAGGGGAAAAGTCATATATATATATAATCCATTGCCACAACCTTCTTCAACCCAGAAAGCCCAACCTATGATCTGTTTTCTTGACTGTTGGAAATAGGTTATCTCCCCACCCTCTTTCATGAAGGTCATGTCCCTCAACTCTCACAAAATAAACAAATAAATAAAATGTTAATTAAACTAAATACAAGAATTTGAAGCTACCTGACAGCTGCATCTCTGTGTCCAGGCATAAAAGATCAGAGAGGTTCCATTTTCCAGTGACTTATGCAGTTTCTAAATGACCTAGCCACTTGCCCTCCTTACATACTGATGATGACTTTTCAGTGATACTTGTTCTAATACATGAATCATGAGATAATATTCATTTTAATCTTCCAAATCCCTCTCCTAGAAAATTTATCCAAAAAGGTCAAAGTGAAGAAAAGGGCAAACTTGTGGTAGAACTTGGTAGTGCAAACAAGAAAACAACAAATGAGAAAATCCTGCCAGACACTCGAAGCAAACTGAATGAACACATTAAGGTAGATAGTTTTTCCTCAGAGATACAGGTAATTTCTGTAGGTAGCTCGGGCAGTTTTTGGTAAAAGTCCATAATTAGGAGAGGGGGAAGAGGAAGCAGGAGACAGGAGGCTTTTTTCACCTGGCTATCTTTCCTCTGTCGTGGATCAACCTTACTTGGAAGATAAAGGATAAAAATTTTGAGGCAGGGTGGTCCCATGACCCATTTTTTATGAGGGAGACATTTTTTGTGTCTCCTTGTGACAAAGTATGTTATATATTCAAGTGGTCCCCAAACAGAAGCCTAGTAACTGCAGAGTTTTTATCCCATCAAAATGTCTGAAAGGTGTTTAAATTGGGGAAGAAGTTTCTGGAACTATAGCTAAAGCCCCCAACAGAACTGGATGCACCTGGAATGCAGCAGTTGGGAACTCCAGAATACATCCCAACTGTAGACTGAGAAGAGAGCAAGGAAACAAGCCCAAAACAGAAATGAAGCTACAGGATACAAGAGTTTCAACTACATAAAAATCTGCAGATAAAGTCTCCCTGCTAGATCTGCCCACAGTAGTACATGCTTCATCACCTTCGTAAGGCTACGAAAGAATGATACAGAGTTTTCTAAGAGGATGAGTCTAACAGTATGTGATACTTCTGGGAGAGGATCCTTGGAAAAATTTATCTGCCTTACCCTTTTGGCAAACAAGCCAGACTTGGCCTGCCTCAGTTCAAGTATAAATAGACATAGAAGGGGGCGGGGGCGGGGAACTAGAGAAAAATTGGCAACATAAAATGAATATGCATTTAAAAGCTAGAGGATAAGTGTAATTATAAACATTTGCCCCAGTAATCAGGGAAGAAAAAACTAGAAATGATTATTTTTGTGTTTTCAAATAAAAATGAGAGAATGTATTTTCTATGAAAGATGAGAAGGTAAAAGACAGATGGGAAGGGAACTGACAAAATTCAAGTATTTGAGGAAATATTATCTCAGAATTTCAAATTGAATTATATGCAGTGTATTTGTCTTTCCTTCCAGAAGTTTTTCACGCATATGCAAGCATGTATAGAATTTTTTGCCATAAAAGAGGGTACTGTCTATACTCTCCAGCACTTTGCCTTTTCAGGAACATACATTTTAAAGCTTTTTATAGAACTTTCTCATTTGTTTTTGATGGTAGAATGTTATTCACTAATTTTCATGAACTGAAAGTGATTTAACAAATCTGATGGACATTCATGCTGTTTCTCCATTTCTTAAAGAAAGCATATGGGTGGTTTTCCTGCATGTGTGGGAGAGTTGTAAGACAAACCCTTAAAGTGAAATTTGCTGGACTGAAATGTTTGTGTATTTCTAATTTTGACATATGGTTAAGTTGCTCTCAAGAGGTACAGATATATGATCCCATTGATGGTGTATTAGAATGTACTAACTTTTTGGTCTTTATCACAAAGCTGAGAGATGCATTTCTGTAATGACTGAAGGCCAGCATCTTTTCCTTGTTAACAAGTCATTTGTTTTTGTGTAAACTGCCTGTTTACACTGATGCTCATTTCTGTTTGATTTTGGTGCTACTCATTTGTGGTAAGGAGCTCTAGTAGCGTAGTGCTTAAGGCATTTGACTGCTAACCAGAAGGCTGGTGGTTCAAACCCACCAGCCACTCCTTGGAAGGAAGATTGGGCCATCTACTTCCGTAGTGATACTGCCTCGGAAACCCAAGGAGGGGTCACGATGAGTTGGATCCAACTCGACGACAGTGCATTTAATTTGTAGTAACACTTGTTAGGTTAAGATGTTTAGGAAATTAATTTCTTTATTTATCATGTGTCACAGGCATTTTTTTTTTTTTCAGTTATCTTGATTTGATTTTTTTGTCATGATTTGTTACCTAATCAATTTTACCAATATTTTCCTTCAGGATTTTCAGTTATCGATCTTATTTGGAAAAGACTTCCCTGGTCCTGCCAAACAAGAAAAAAAAAAAAATCTCTCTTATGTTTTCTTCTGGTATTTTTATGATTCATTTATTGCCTTTCTATATTTTTCCCAAGATGTGGAATTTATTCTGGGTAAGGAGTGAGCAAGAGATCCAGCTTTGTTTTCCTAGCTTCAAACGAACATTCCCCATAAATTCTAAATCTTTATACATATTGTTAAAAATTACCCTCCAAGAAGGTATCAGTTCTGTCATACTCCAAACCAATACATCTGTTGAATTAATTAAAGTACTAGTGCCCGTTACTAGTATAATTATGCCAATCCCAAGTAGCATAGTTTATCAAATATGTCAATTTAAGATAACACTCTCACCTCATTGCATTAATCTCCAGTTTGATTACCAATATATTGAACACTTATGTCCACTGTTTTTCAAATTTCTTTTTAATGTTGCTAATAAATTGATTATATTAGCTTTATCATGCACATTTCATTTAATGTCTAGATCTCAGAAGAATTTTATTTGATCAAATTTTGTTGTTGTTGTTGTTAGGTGCTGTCAAATTGCCTCTGACTCATAACGAACCTATGTACAACAGAACAAAACACTGCCCAGTCCTGCCTCAGCCTCACAATCCTTGCCATACCTGAGCCCGTTGTTGCAGCCATTGTGTCAATCCATCTTGTTGAGGGCCTTTCCCTTTTCACTGACCCTTCACTTTACCAAACACGATGTCAGAAGGGATTGGTCCCTTCTGACAACCTGACCAAAGAAGGGGAGACGAAGTCTGGCAACTCTGCCTTCCAAGGAGCATTCTGGCTGCACTTCTTTCAAGACAGATTTGTTTGTTCTGGCAACACCACAACTCAAAAGCATCAATTCTTCTTCAGTCTTCCTTATTCATTGTCCAGCCCTCACATGCATATGAGGCAATTGAAAATCATGGCTTGTGTCAGCTGCACCTTAGTCTTCAAGGAGATATCTTTATTCTTCAGTACTTTAGAGGTATTTTGCAGCAGATTTGCACAGTGCAATATGTTGTCTGATTTCTTCACTGCTGTTTCCATTGGTGTTGATTGTGGAATCAAGTAATATGAAATCTTTGATAACTTCAATCTTTTCCCCACTTATCATGATGCTGTTTTTTGGTCTAGTTGTGAGGATTTTTGTCTTCTTTATGTTGTGGTATATTCATACTGTAGACTGTAGTCTTTTAGCTTCATCAGTAACTGGTCTAAGTCAAATTCACTTTCAGCTAGCAAGGTTCTGTCATCTGCATATCGTGGGTTGTTAATGAATCTTACTCCAATCCTGATGCCATGTTCTTCTTTGTATAGTCCAGCTTCTCAGATTATTTATTCAGCATACAGATTGAATAAGTACGGTGAAAGGTTACAACCCTGATGCACTCCCTTCCTGATTTTAAACCATGCAGTATCTTCTTGTTCTGTTTGAACAACAACCTCTTGGTCTATATACAGGTCCTTCATGAACATAATTAGGTGTTCTGGAATTCCCATTCTTCTCAATGTTATCCATAATTTGTTATGATTCACATAATCAAATGCTTTTTCATAGTCAATAAAACACAAGTAAACATCTTTCTGTTATTCTTTGCTTTGAGCCAAGATTGATCTGATATCAGCAATGATATCCCTCATGCCACATCCTCTTCTGAATCCATCTTGCATTTCTAGAAGCTCTCTGTCAATATACTGCTGCAACTGTCTTTGAATTATCTTCACCAAGATTTTACTTGCATTTGATATTAATGATATTATTTGATAAGTTCCACATTCCGAGGGATCAACTTTTTTGGAATAGGTACAAATATGGATCTCTTATAGTCAGTTAGCCAGGAAACTCTCTTCCAAATTTCTTGACATAGATGTATAAGTGTCTCCAACATGTCATCAGTTTGTTGAAACATCTCAATGGGTATTTCATCAGTTCCTGGAGCCTTGTTTTTCGTCAGTTCCTTCAGTGCAGCTTGGACTTCTTCCTTCAATACCATTAGTTCTTGATTATATACTACCTCCTGAAATAAATGAACATCAACCAATTCTTTTTGGTACAGTGACTCTATGTATTCCTTCCATCTTCCTTTGATGTTTCCTTCATCATTCAACAGTTTGCTCATAGAATCTTTCAATACTGCAACTCGAGGCTTGAATTTTTTCTTTAGTTCTTTCAGCTTGAGAAATGCCGAGAGTGCTCTTCCCTTTTGGTTTTCTAATTCCAGGTCTTTGCACATGTGATTATAATAATTGACTTTGTCTTCTCTAACTGCTCTTTGAAACCTTCTGTTTAGCTCTTTTATCTTGTCATTTCTTCCATTTGCTTTAGCTACTCTATGTTCAAGAGCAAGTTTCAGAGTCTCTTCTGACATCTATTTTGGTCTTTTCTTCCTTTCTCATTTTTAATGATCTCTTGCTTTCTTCATGGATGATGTTCTTGATGTCATCCCATAATTCCTCTGATTTTCAGTCATTGGTGTTCAATATATCAATTCTATTCTTCAGCTGTTCTCTACATTCAGGTGGGATATATTCAAGATCATATTTTGGCTCTTGTGGACATATTCTAATTGTCTTATCTTCAACTTGAACTTGCATATGAGCAGTTGGTGGTCTGTTCCACAGTCAGTTCCTGGTTTTCTTTTGACTGAAGATATTGAGTTTCTCTATTACCTCTTTGCACAGATATAGACAATCTGATTCTTGTGTATTTCATGTGGCCAAGTCCATGTGACTAGCTGCCATTTATGTGGTTGAAAAAAAGTATTTGCAATGAATAAGTTGTTGGTCTTGCAAAATGCTATCGTGGGATCTCGAGCATCATTTCTATCACTAAGGTTATATTTTCCAACTACCAGTGATTCTTCTTTGTTTCTAACTTTTGCATTCCAATCACCAGTAATAATCAATGCATCCTGATTGCATGTTTGGTCAATTTCAGACTGCAGAAGTTGGTAAAAATCTCCAGTATCCTCATATTTGGCTTCGGTGATTTGTGCATAAATTTGAATAATAGTAGCATCAACTGGTCATCCTTATAGGCATATGGATATTATCCTATCACTAACAGCATTGTACTTCAGGATAGATCTTGAAACATTCTTTGTGATGATGATACTATTCTTCAATTTGTCATTCCCAGCAATAGTAGATCCTATGGTTGTCTGATTCAAAATGGCTAAAACCAGTCCATTTCAGCTCACCAATGCCTAGGATATTGATCTTTATGTGTTCCATTTCATTTTTGACAACTTGCAATTTTCCTAGGTTCATACTACATACATTCCATGTTCTGATTATTAATGGATGTTTGCACCTATTTTTTCCCCCATTTTGAGTTGTGCCACATCAGCAAATGGAGGCCCCAAAAACTTTTCTCCATCCACGTCATTAATGTTGACTCTACTTTGAGGAGGCAACTCTTCTCCAGTCGTATTTTGAGTGCCTTCCTGCCTGAGGGGCTCATCTTCTGGCACTCTATCAGACAGTGTTTCAAGGCTATTCATAATATTTTCCAGTAATATACTGGACTGCATTTCACCACTATTCATAAGGTTTTCACTGACCAATTCTTTGAGAAGCGGATGGCCCCTTCCTTCTTCCAAGACTGTCTTAGTCTGGAAGCTCTGCTGAAACCTGTCCACCATGGGTGACCCTGGTATTTGAAATACTGATGGCATAGCCTCGAGCCTCACAGCAACACACAAGCCACCACAGTATGACAAACTGGCAAATGAGTGGTTGATTTATCAAAATTGATCAAATTAGATCAATCTTTTTTCTCCACAATTTTGGTTTTTCTACAATACTAAGAGAAATCTTCATCACTGAACTTAAGTTGTCAGTTTACTTTCTTAGTCCTGTGCCAGACTGTTACATAAGCATTCATTCCCTCTGCTTCAACTCTATGCAATCCCAATTTTCCTTCGTTTATTTTTGCTGTAAACTGCCCAGGCCTTCTTCATGCAGGACAAGAATTCTTCCACTGAACCACCACTGCCTTCACTCCTTAGTCTGTTGTTGTTATGTGCCATTGAGTCGGCCCCGACTCATAGAGACCCCTCCTTGGGTTTTCAAGGCAGCATTACTATGGAAGTAGATTGGACTTAAACTTTAAGGAAGTGATGTGTCAAGGCTCAGACTGATGGTGATTCATTTAAAAAATGATTCTCAATATTAGTACATCAGAATCATTTTTAGGGCTTGTTACAACACACAAGACCATGTCCTCCCTTCAAAGTTCCTGACTCAGTAGCCCTGAGGTGGATTCTGACAATTTGCATTGGCCAACCCAGTGGAAGAGATCCATATTTGTGCCCATTCCAAAGAAAAGTGATACAATGGACTATGGAAACTACTGAGCAATATCATTATATCACATGAAAGAAATTTTGCTGAAAATAATTTTAAAATGGCTTCAGTCATACATTAGCATGGAACTGCCAGAAAAAAAAAATTCAGATTCATAAGAAGACATAGAACAAGGGGTATCATTGCTGATGTCAGATGGATCTTGGCTAAAAGCACAAATGCCAGAGACATGTCTACCTGTTTTACTGACAAACAAAAGCATTCGACTGTATGGATCATACGAAATTATGAATAATATTCAAAGAATGGGAATTCTAGAACACTTAATTATAGTCATGAGGAACATGTACATAGACCAAGAGGCAGCTGTTTGAACAAAACAAGGGATACTATGTGGTTTAAAAATCAGGAACAGTGTGTGTCAAGCTTGTATCCTTTCATCATATTTATTCAATCTGTATGCTGAGCAAATATCCGAGAAGCTGGTCTATATGAAGAAGAACACGGCATCAGTACTGGAGGAAGACTCATTAACCTGCGATATGCAGATGACACAACTTTGTTGCCGAAAATGAAGATGACTGGAAGCATTTAACTGATGAAGATCAAAGACTATCACCTTCACTATGGATTATACTTCACCATAAAGAAAACAAAAATCCTTACAATGGACCAATAAGCAACATCATGACAAACAGAAAAAACTGAAATTATCAAGAATTTCATTTTACTTAGATCTACAATCATCGCTCATGGAAGCAGCAGTCAAATTTTGCTTGTGTATCATATTAATGATTTTGTTTGATAATTTCCACATTTAATTGAATCATCTTTCTTTGGAATAGGCATGTATTTCCTTATATTGCAATGCAAACAGTGTGTTGCCTTGGGCAAATCTGCTGCAAAAGACCTCCTTAAAGCATTAAAAAGCAAAGATGTGACTTTGAAGAGTAAGACACACCTGACACAAGCCATGACATTTTCAGTAAGCTCATAAGCAAGCGAAAGCTGGACAATGTAAAAGGGAGATCAAAGAAGAGCTGATACATTTTAACTATGGTATTGGCAAAGAAGATTTAATATACCATGGATTGCCAGAAGAACAAACAAATTTATTTTAGAAGTGTAGCCAGAATATTCCCTGGAGGTGAGGATGGTGAGACTTCCTCTCTAGTACTTTGGGCATGTTATCAAGAGGGCCATTCCCTGGAGAAAGACATCATGCCTAGTAAGGTGGAGTTGTTGTTGTTTTTAGGTGCTGTTGAGTCAGTTCTGACTCATAATGACTCTGTGTACAAAAAAACTAAACACTGTCTGGTCCTGCGCCATCCTCACAATTGTTGCTGTGTTTTTGCCCATTGTTGCAGCCACTGTGTCAACCTATCTCATTGAGAGTCTTCTCCTTTTTCACTGACCCTCTACTTTTCCAAGCATGATGTCCTTCTCCTGAGATTGGTCCCTCCTGATAACATAACCAAAGCATGTGAGAAGTCTTCCCATTGTCGCTTCTAGGGAGCACCCTGGCTGCACTTCTTCCAAGACAGATTTGTTCGTTCTTCTGGCAATCCATGGTATATTCAATATTCTTTGCTAACATCATAATTTAAAGGTTTCAATTTCTTCTTCAGTTTTCCTTATTCATTGTCTAGCTTTTGAATGCATATGAGCTGACTGAAAATACCATGGTTTGGGTCAGGTGCACCTGAATTCTTAAAGTGACATCTTTACTTTTTAACATTTTAGAGAGCTCTTTTACAGCAGAATTGCCCAATGAAATGCTGTTTGATTTCTGGACTGCTGCCTCCAGCCACTTCTCAGAAGGAAGGTTGGGCAATCTACTTCCGCAGTGATACTGACTTGGAAACCCAAGGAGGCGTTGCTATGAGTCAGATCAGACTTGATGGCAGTGAGTTTGGTTTGGTTTTGGTTTTTTGCTTCCGTGGACATTGATTGTGGATCCAAGTAACATAAAATCCTTGACAACTTCAATATTTTCTCCATTTATCATGATATTGCTTATTTGTCCATTATGAGGATTTTGTTTTCTTCATGTTAAGCTGTAATCTACACTGAATGTTGTAGTCTTTCCTCTTCATCAGTTAAGTGCTTCAAATCTCCTTCCCTTTCAGCAAGCAAGGTTATGTCATCTGCATAGCATAAGTTGTAATTTCTCCAATCCTTATGCCACATTTATCTTGATATAATCCAGCTTCTGGGATTATTTACTCAGCATATAGATTGAATAATTATGGTGAATGGATACAACCCTGGCATGCAGTTTTCCTGATTCTAAACCATGCAATATACCTTGTTTTGTTTGAACAACTGCCTCTTGGTCTATGTACAGGTTCCCCATGAACACAGTTAAGTGTTCCAAATTCCCATTCTTCTCAATGTTATCTGTAATTTGTTGTGATCCACACAGTCAATGCCATTGCATAGTCCATAAAACACAGGTAAACATATCTGTAGTATTCTCTGCTTTCAGCCAAGATCCATCTGACATCAGCAATGATGTACCTCTTTCCATGTTCTCTTTTGAATCCAACTTGAAATTCTGGCAGTTCCCTGTCTTTATACTGCTGCAATCATGTTTGAATCACATTAATATCATGTAAAGTAGAGGGTCAGCATAAAAGAGGAAGACCATCCATGAGACAAATTGACACAGTGCCAGCTTCAATGGGTTCAAACATACACCTAAGACTGTGAGAATGGCATAGGAGTGAGCAATGTTCCATTCTGTACATAGGTTCTATACTTAGGTTCACTATGAGTCAAAATTGATAACAACCTAGCAACAACATGTTTTTAGGTGATGCTGATATTGCTAGTCTGGATATAACACTTTGAGAACTACTGGTCTAGATGAAAAGTGAAAATTCTTTCCTCTACTTTCTCAGATTTTTATACAGCTAGCAGATGTCATGTGGCTTACGTGTATACCTGCTTGTCTTGGGAATGATTCTGAAAAATCTTATACTCTTCTGGAGAAAGAGATGTGCTGGCTGTGCTTCCATCCCACTTCTTTCTACCCTGAAGGAAGGCATGGTGCCAGGAGATAAGGCAACCATCTTAGAAAGATGAGGCAGCATGTGAGAGGGAAAGGTCTGACAATCACCGAGTTGCCAGACCTGCTATCACTAAGCAAGCAGTCACCTATCTCAAAACTTTCTTTTTTTGTGAGTGAAATAAAACCCTTTTAAACTATGGTTGTTCAAACAGTCCATAACTTGCAGCTGAATCCAAGTACTTATATTTTCCATTAACTAAACAGTTTAGATTCTTTTTCATTGTATGATATAGGATAGGCAAGGAGTAAGAATAAAGTTTTAACTGGAGGAGGCTTGTATGTAGACCCAAAATTAAGAAAGAAAGTAGCTCCTTAAGAATGGACTTGGGGTAAAAGGTAGAAGTGCTGCCCTGGGAAGTGTAGTAGTTAAGTTTGTGTGTCAACCTGGCTAGGCCTGTTTGAGTGGCTGGGCAACAACTAGATGTAGTTATTCCCCATCATGAGATTGGTAATTAACTCCTTGGTGGAATCTATTGGAGCAGCTGAGTAACTGCTTTAAGGATGTGGTCTTCTTCCTTCTTCCCATATATAAGAAATAGCTTTGGAAATTGTCTCTAACTCATGGCATGCTTGAACCCTGCATGTAGCCATATCATTGCACAATAGCCTGCCATGCCCTGCCGATCTTGGGATTTCATCTGGACTTGAATTAGTGGCCTGCCATGTTGTTTGGTAACATTGGGACTGTGCCTTTTTACTTGTTGACCATGGGCTTGTCAACCTCAGCAGCCAGCAGCTGTCTGAGTGAAGAAAAGCCTCTAGCTTCAATGGGCTGGGAGCAGGAGGCAGAGCTGAAGCCTAAGGTTGAGGGGCTTCACTCAGCCCCTAGAGCCTGGCACTTTGAACTCAGACTTAAAGGCTCCAAAACCGTAAGAGAATAAACTCCTGTTTGTTATATTTGTGGTATATTCCTGTCAGAGTGGCACTAGGCAACCAAAACAGAAGGCTAGATGAACAAATGGAGGCCACTGTCAAAAAACTGTGCAGAGGAAAATTTACCATGAAATTTGTGAAGTTCATGCTTCTGGGTATCTCACTTGTATGGCCCTTTCTAAGGTCCTATAGCTGATTTTCAATTCAAAATTTTCTATTTCTTTTTATTAAAAAGCTCCCCTCTCCAATAGTATAAGCTTTGGGTCTACACAATGCCTTGATCTGTCCCAGGAGGCTTGTATAGAAAGTTCAGAAATTTGGATGTAATCATGAATGAGGGAAAAATGTAAGAATGTTGAATAGGAGGAGAGTGACATGTTCATATTTCCATTTTAGAAAGATCACTCAGGGAACAATGTGGACAAAAGTTTGAAAGAAGGCCAGATCTTCAGGGAAAACTATAAGGAAGTCATCAATGTATTGCAGGCAAGAAGTAAAGGCCTCCTGCTTTTACTTTTATAAAAAGACTTGGTGTGTCCTTTGAAAAAGCAAGATCCTTTGGGGCATTTTTAAATTTACTTTTAGAAGTGTTCCCTCACTCCCATTTCAGAAGTACTATTCTTTCTTCAAGGAGCTTATGAAATTCAAATCTTTTGCAATATAGTAGTCTATTCTTAAATTCAGAAAGTAAAATTTGAAATTTTCATACTCAACAGTACTAACTTTACTAGCATAGGGAAAATAGCAAATATTTCTGTTTCAAAATTTACTTTCAGTTTTAAAATAGAAAACAGAATAGCTTTTCAGTGACTTTTTAAAAAAAAAGTTAAAAAACTTTTAAAAGTTTCCATTAAGAAATTCGGTGTTTGCTGTATGCCTGGATGATCAACTCAATGCTGTAAAAGGTATCTTAAGAGTGTATATTTTAACATTAATAAATAAATTTAGAGTTCATTTGAAAAAATAAATCCATGATTATCAAAAAATTGAGAGAATTAAAGAAGTGGGTTGCTCTACAAGAAAGTAATCTCACTTTAAAGTCATGAAAGCAAAACAGTTACACAATATGAGAATAAGAAGAGAAATCCACAGAAGTCTGAAGTCTACAAATGGATCAGATACATACAAACATTTTACAATAATAGGAAAAGAATGAAATGGTAGATAGTCTTTTTTTAAAAATAAAATAAATATTTATTTTAGTTAGGGAAAACAATCAACTGCTATTCTATGAGTAAACTGTGGAGAAAAATCTCCCTTTCTTTTGGAGGTTTTAGATTACATATCTTCCTCAGAAAGTTACTGAGAACAATATGGAAAATGACAAATACATATTCTTTCTTAGGGTACTGGGAGAAGGGAGAAATGTCTTATATAGAGCTTATGAGTATTCCTCTGAAATCTGCAATTACTTTTTTTCCCCCTCAATGTATGCTGCGCATGTCCAAACCAAAAAACCTAACTCACTGCCATTCAGCTGACTGCAACTCATACCAATTCCTCCTTGGATTTCTGAGGCAGTACCTCTATGGACGTAGATGTAGGTAGGCAAAAAACCTATTGAAAACGCTAAGTTGTTAGAAAGTCATATAGAGTTATTGGTTTAGGTTCACGACCTAAGTCGTGGTTATTTGGGGGTGAGTTCTTTTGAATACACATTCCAGTTTGAATTCTTAGTTTGGTAATAAGTTCATGTTCTGTCTCCAGATTCTGTAAATAACTATCTTTATATGGTGGACCTCTCACCAAAGTTCCTAGACAAAAGAAATCCACTCATACCCCTGTACATCTCCAGAAGAGACTAAGGGGCATTAGCCTCTACATCAGACACAATTGACAAATACCATCAAGTGCTATGAGATTTGGCTTTCCAGGCAAGAGAACTACCTAGTTCCTCTTGCCTTTACAGAACCTGGGGTGGGGTGGGGGGGCAGAGGGGAACCAGACCTCCAGACAGAGGAAGAAACATAGGTTATAGGAGTACAAAGGATGAAAAAAACAACTCTGTCTTGCAGGGAATGGAATAAAGGAGGATTTGTTAGCCTTTTACCAAAACACACTGTATTCCTGTATCATACTCTGCTGCAATTGTCAATTTACATGTATCTCCCACATTAGAGTATTTGAAAAATATCTTAGTTATCTAGTGCTGTTAAGCTATCATAGAAATACCACATGTGGATGGCTTTAACAAAGAGAAATGTATTTTCTCAGTTTAGGCTAGAAGTCTCAATTCAGGGTGCTGGCTCCAGGGGAAGGCTCTCTCTATATAGAAGCCCTGGAGGAAGGTTCTTGATTCCTCTGAGGTTCTGCTTCTGGGAAAATCCCCTCCGCCCCCCCACCCCACCCCAGGTTCTGTAAAGGCAAGAGGAACTAGGTAGTTCTTTTGCCTGGAAAGCCAAATCTCATAGCACTTGATGGTATTTGTCAATTGTGTCTGATGTACAGGCTAATGCCCCTTAGTCTCTTCTGTAGATGTACAGGGGTATGAGTGGATTTCTTTTGTCTAGAAAGAAGACATCATTTTTTCATGTGGCTTGGCATCCCTCTTCCCCCATCTCTGCTTCTCTCCATTGCTTGTTAGGTTAAACATAAACAGTTGATTTTTACAGCTCAAAAGAGATTGACTTAAAATACATCCTAGATGAATTATCTTATTAAGATAACAAAGAAAAAACATTCCTAAATGGGATTGAAACCACAGATACAGAGTATCTTAAGCTAGGT
>NW_006921753.1:2396770-2411711 GCF_000298275.1 Orycteropus afer afer
CTTCCTTCCGAGGAGTGGCTGGTGGGTTTGAGCTGCCAGCCTTTTGGTTAGCAGTCAAATGCCTTAGGCACTACGCCACCAGAGCTGACACAGCTTCAGGGGCTGACAAATACAAGATCAACAGTACAGCAGACCGCTGCCTTCAGAGGCTGATGAATCCAAGATCAACAGGTAAAATGTCAGGCTGTTGGTTCACAGACTGTGAAGGCAACAACCCCAAGCTTAGCAGGCAATATGGCAGGTTACTGGTTCCAGTCCAGATGATGATGAGCCAGATTCAGGATCCCAAGCAAAAAGCCAGAGACATTTCCTAGAGCTTTTCCATATATACTGGAAGCAGGTCACACCTGAAGGAAACTCTCTTTCAACTGACTGACTGCTCAGAGCAGATCTCAGAGGTGATCTGGCGGTACAGTCATTAAGGCATTCACCTGCTAGCCAAAAGGTTAGCAGTTCTAACCCACCAGCTGCTCTGTGGGAGAAAGATGAGGCAATATGCTCCCATACAGCCTTGGAAATCCTCTGAGGCAGTTCTATTTTGTCCTGTAGAGTCACTATGAGTTGGAATCAACTCAATGACAGTGGTTCAGGTTTTAAGAGATCTCATCACAGAGGATAACTGCATCATAACTGTTAAACTACTTAGAATCATGGCCCAACCAAATTGACATACAGCCTTAACTGTCACATAGGGGTTAGGATTGACAACACGTATTTTTGGGAATTACTGTTCAATTCATACCAGATGGGAAGTTAATCCAACAAAAATTCAGGTACCTTCCAGCTCAGTGAAATTTCTAAGGGTCCAGTGATGTGGAGCACGTTAGGACAGCCCTTCTAATGTGAAGGATAAATTGTTACAACTTGCCCATCCTACAACTAAAAAGAAGGCACAATGCCTGGTTGGCCTCCATGGATTTTGGAGGTATCATATCCCTCATTTGGGTGTGCTACTCCAGCCTATTTATCAAGTGACTCAAAAAGCGGCTTGTTTTGTGTGGGGCCTATAACAAGACAAGGTTCTGCAACAAATTCAGGCTGCCTTACAAGCTGCTCTGCCACTTGGGCCATATGACTCTGTTGACCCAGTGGTTCTTGAAGTGTCACTGGCAGACAGAGATACTGCTTCAAGTTTTTGGTAAGCTTCTCTTGGTGAATCACAGTGAAGACATTTAGGATTTTGGAGCAAAGCTCTGCCATTCTTTGCAGATAACTACTCTCCTTTTGGCCTTTCAATTGGGTGTTGGCTAAGAACATTGAAAATACCATGGACTACCTGAAGAACAAACTAATCTGTCCTGGAAGAAGTGCAGCCAGAATGCACCTTAGAAGCAAGAATGACCAAACTGTCTCACCTATTTTGATCATGTTGTCAGAAGGGGCAGGATCCTGGAGAAAGATATCATCCTTGGTAAAGTAGAGGGTCAAAAAAAAGGGGTGGTGGTGGATTGACATAGTGGTTGCAAAGATGGGCTCAAACATAGCAAGTGTTCTGAGGATGGGACAGGAGCAGGCAGTGTATCATTCTGTTGTACATTAGGAGGCTATGAGTCAGAGCTGACTCGACAGCACCTAACAGCAACACACTCTCCTTTTGAGACAGTTCTGGCTTGTTGCTGAGCCTTAGGAGAGACTGAATTCTTAACTGTGAGCCACCAAATACCATGCAGCCTAAGCTGCCCATCATGAACTGCATGTTTTCTGACCAACAAAGTCATAAAGTCAGTTGTGCACTCTTTCACTGCATCATTAAATGGAAGTGGTACGTAAGAGAATGGGCTTGAGCAGGACCTGAAGGAACAAGTAAGTTACATGAAAAAGTGGCTCTACTGTCCATGGTCCCCACTCCTGTCATATTAACTTCTTTCTCCCAGTCTGCATCTGTGGTATTCTGGAGAGTTCCTTATAACCACTTGACTGAGGAAGAGAAAATTTGTGCCTGGTTTACAGAGGGTTTTGCATGATATGTAGGTACCACTTTGAAAGTGGATGGCAAACAGCACTGCAGCCTCTTTCTGGGACCTCCCTGAAGGTCAATGGAGAAGGAAAATCCTCTCAGTGGACTGAAATTCAAGCAGTGCACCTGGTTGTTCATTTTGCTTGCAAGAAGAGATGGCCACATGTGTGATTGTATACTGATTCACGGGCTGTGGTCAATTATTTGGTTGAAAGGTCAAAGACTTGGGGCAATATGATTGGAAAATTGGTAACAAGGATGTATAAGGAAAAGGCATGTGGATAAACCTCTCTGAATGGGCCAAAGAAGTGAAGATATTTGTGCCTCTTGTGAATGCTCAACAAAGAGTGACCTTGGCAGAGGAAGACTCTAACAGTCAAGTGAATAGCATGATGCATTCTGTGGATATCAGTCATCCTCTTTCCCCAGTCATTGCCCAATGGGCTCATAAACAAAGTGGCTATGGTGACAAGGATGTAGGTTATGCATGAGCTCAGCAACACGGACTTCCGGTCACCAAGACCAACATGGCTACAGCCACTGCTGAGTGCTCAATATGCCAGCAACAGAGACCAACACTGATTCCTTGATAAGGCACCATTTTTAGGGGTGATCAGCCAGCAACATGGTAGCAAGTTGATTACATTTGACCACTTCTGTAATGTGAAGGCAAGTTTTTGTTCTTTACTTAAATAGACACTTACTCTGGATAAAATGTGCCTTCCCTACATACAATGTTTCTCCCAACACTACCATCCATGAACTCACAGAATGCTTTATCCACCATCATGGTATCCCATATAGCATTGCCTTGGGTCAAGGAACTCACTTTGCCTATGCTCATGGAATTCACTGGTATGACCATTTTCCCTCTCATCCTGAAGCAACTGGCATGATAGAATGATGGAATGGCCTTCTAAAAACACAATTACAGCACTGATACCTTGCAGGGCTTGGCCATTGTTTCCAGGAGGCTGTGTATGCTCTAAACCAGAATCCAGTATGTGGTGCTATTTCTCCCATAGCCATGATTCACAGGTCCAGGAATCAAAGGGTGGAAATGGGAGTGGCACCACTCGCTATTAGTCCTAGTGACCCACTCAAAAAATATTTGTTTTCTTTCCCCACAACCTTATGCTATACAGGTCTAAAGGTCTTAGTTTCAAAGTGAAGAATGCAACCACCAGAGGAAACAGCACTGATTCCACTGAACTGGAAGTTAAGAATATTATCTGGCCACTTTAGGCTCCTCATTATCTCTGTATAAACAGGCAAAGATTTGTGTTGCTGGTGTGAGTGATCCTCCTCAGCAAGGGGAAATTAGATGGCTATTACATAATGGAGATAAAGAAGAGTATACCCGGAATACAGGAGATTCCTTAGGATGTCTCATACTGAGATTGAAGTCAATGGAAAACTACAGCAACCCAATTCTACATGACTATTAATGGCACAGACTCTCCAGGAATGAAGGTTTGGGCCACGCCACCAAGCAAAGAACTACAACCAGCTGAGGTGCTTGCTGAGGGCAAAGGGAATACAGAATGGGTGGTAGAAGAAGGTAGTTCTAAATGCCGTCTGTAACCATGTCACCAGTTGCAGAAACAAGGACGGTTAATTATTATGAGCATTTCTTCCTTGTTTTGTTATATATATATGTGTGTAGTGTCTTGTTTCTGATAGGTGCCATTCAGTCAGTAGCAACTCATAGCAATGCTATGTACAAAAGAATAAATATTTCTTGGTCCTGTGCCATTCTCACAATCTGTTTGAACCCATTTTTACAGACACTTAATCAATCCATCCCATTGAGGATCTTATTTTTTTGCTGACCCTCTACTTTACCCAGAATGATTTCCTTCTCCAGGTATGTGTATATGTATGTATGTATGTGTGTGTGTGTATAATATCTTTGTTTTCTTCTCTCCATTATTCCATTACTTATTATGAAATACAAGAGATAAATGAGGCTAGTGTGTTTTTGGTTGTACATATATTAGTTGTATCATGTCAGGCCCAAGTATGGCTGTATAAACTGTCATTATTTAGAGATTATGTATGGTTTAAGGAAATGTGTATAGCTGCCAAGTTGATAAGAGGTGGATTGTGAGGGTTAATGTTATGTGCCAACTTGACCAGGCCATGATTCTCAGATAGATAGCATGTAATCAGCCTCCATTTTTTTATCTGACATGTGCAGCCAGTTGAAAGGGAGTTTCCCTGGAAGTGTGGTTTGCGCCCAATATATACAGATGTTTCAGCAATGCTAGCTCTATCAATCTTGGATCTGACTGATTTTAGGACATGAGGCAGCAGCCTGTAACCTGACCTGAAGATTTTGGGGTTCACTACCCATGACCCTGACAGTGAAAAGCTTTCTGCCTGACCTGCCATTTTTTACTTTGTCAGCCTATGCAACCATATGAGTCAGACGAAGCCTCTAGCCTGATGCCTGGCACACAGATTTGGTACTTGCTAGCTTCCGCTACTGTATGAGCTATTCCCTTCAAATAAATAAATGCATTTGTGTGTATATATATATATATATATATATATATATATATATATATACTTCATTGATTGCGGTCTTCTAAAGAACCCAGCCTAAGACAAGCACAGAGACCAGGCTCATAACCAGGCACTGTACACAGGTGTAGTTCTTACCCAAGTAAAATGCCTAACACAAAATATGTTTTAGAAAATATTTTTTGTTCCTGTCCCTACATGTATTAGTTTGAACTTCAGACTCACATCTTCAGGGAGCCAATTTAAAAAACAAACAATAGCAACAACAACAAAAAAAAAAAAACCTCTTTCATCAAAAATTTCACTAGACTCAGGCAAAATGGATTAATTTTTCCATTCATGAGCAAAATGTGTATGTGTGGAAAAAGGAATTCAACTACACTTAAGGTCTAGGAATAAAATGAGGCATTTGGATTTAATGTTTTATTACCATGTAATGACTTGGGCAAAAGGTTCCCAAACCTCAAGACAAGTTGCCAATAACTGTTTGTGAAAGAGGCTTTCATAAATCCAGCATATTGTCATTGAAATGAAGAATTGTACCATAAAGGTATGGTAATTCCACAGGAGGTAGCATCTAGCAGATTTTGCTTCTATTAGACTTTAGGAAGTCCCATTAAGAGAGCTTTCTTCTATGGCATTTATTGTTTACTCTCAGTCTTGAATTTAATTTTTCCTTGGGGGAAAAATGCCATTTCCAGCTAAAATAAATTGAATCTTCTTAATCTAGCCCTTGAAGAAATCAATTACCATGGTAATAAATCTATTACCATTTAACCTTCAAAACTCTGGCAAATCAGATCAATCCTTCTTGTTAGTACCCAATATGTATCAAATCAAAGTGCTACCAACATATTTGATGGAACAGAACTCTTATCAGGAAACTGGGCTGAATGTTTCAATATTTGCAGAGAGTTACTTATCTGCTAAATTTCCCATTTGACAGTTTATGCAGTAGCAGATTAATGGTTTATACCTTTAGCAGCCTTTGTTGTTGTTGTTGTTAATCTAAGCTTAAAACTATCTTTACTTCATCAGTATGCATTACACAAAAAGAATTTCATAATTGTTACATTTTAACGTCAACTATTACAGTAAAAGCTGCTGGCGCTTACTCAGATCTCTTTTTAACAGGCTGACGTACTCATCCTCCAGTTGCTGTGAGTAATGGCTACTCACTGTTCCCAGCTACATTTTTTCCCAGAAAATTGCCCTTGGCCAACAGATGCATTTCTTCACCCAGAGATATCTAGGGCAGTCAAGAGCCAATAATTATAAAGTCCAGCTCTCTTGCCCCCAAGTAGGCCACCTTTTGTGGTGCCATTCATACTTCAGAGCATATACCATGGTACCAGTCACTAAATTCTGTTGAGTCTACTTTCTAGATCTGTTAATTATCATTTTCTCACCATCCCCTATTGTCATCTATCCCTGTTTAGGACCATCTCTTACCTGAATATTCAAATTGTCTTTAGAATCATTCTTTACCTTCTTATTATATTGGCAGAACACTTTAAGATGCAAATTTGATTACTATGTAACCTTCCCCCACATACACACATCTCCTTGAAACTCTTCAATAATTATTATACAGAGGCAGTAAACTGAAGACCATTCATACCTACGTTTGGTTTCTACCATACCCTTTGCTCACCAAAAAAAATGAGACTATGGAACCAAAAGTGTTGAAATATTGTTCTGGCTACCTAGTATCGGTCGGACAAGAATATACCACAAATGGGATGGCCTTAACAAACAGGAGTTTATTCTCTTACAGTTTGGAGGCTTTAAGTCCAAGTTCAAAGTGCCAGGCTCTAGGGACTGGGTGAAAGCCCCTCAGCCTTGAGCTTCAGCTCTGCCTCCAGCTCCCGGCCCACTGAAGCTAGAGGCTTTTCTTCACTCAAACAGCTGCTGGCTGCTGAGGTTGCCAAGCCCAAGGTTGCCAAGTAAAAAGTCACAATCCCAATGTTACCAAATCACATGGCAGGCCATTAATTCAAGTCCATTATAAGTCCCCAGGTTGCAGAGCATGGCAGGCTGCTGAACAACGACATGGCTACATGCAGGATCCAAGCATGCTGCCATAAACTAGAGACCATTCCCAAAGGTGTCTGCTTATATACAGGAAGCAGACCTCATTCCTTAAGGCAGCTACTCAGCTGCTCACAGTAGATTCCACCATGGAGTTGATTACCAGTCTCATCATGGGCAATACTACATCCAGCTGCCCAGCCATTCAACCAGGCTCAGCCAAGTTGACACACAAACTGAACTACCACAAATATATACAATATACTTGGATAGTATTAATTTACCTTGACAGCCAAAGTTACTTGAAACAGTTAAATATCATCTGAGTGGGGTTAGAAGCCTTGCATTAGTGGAGAAGAAACAGAAAACAAAAAAACCTAGGACATGGGTTATTAAACCACTTCCTTTGCTAAGTTAGAGAGTTTATTACAGCAAGTTAGAACTTACTGTGCTCCAGTGGTGTTTTGGACAAGAATCTGACCCAGGAATCTCTTAGTGTACTGAATGCGAAACTCCAGTGGCTCAGGTTGACATGATGATTGTTTTCCAGGAAAGGGAATATATTTTAAACCTGGAAAGCTGCAACACTAAGAACAGTAATGATGAAAAGTTAAACTCCTAGCCATAATAATTACTTTTTAAAATAACCTGTACATTTTTGATATTTTGGTATGTAATGTTTGAAAATTTGGTGTATTAGAGAAACAGACTCGTGAATCTAATTTATAATGTATAATTGACTGATTTAATTAGACTTGGTTTTACATTGAAATCTGAATTTACAAACACTATTTGAATACTTAATAGAATTTTTCCTCCATATTTTCTTCTTTTTACACTTAAAATCAAGGAGACTTACAGTAATTGGAATGGTTTGTCAGACAGAATACTTAAAATAAGTATAATAAGTTTATGAACAGTTTCAAGCTTCTACAGGAATTCAAATGATAAAAACACCCTTAAACCTGACTGTAACAAATTTACTATAATCATAAATTGAAGAAGATTTGAATATCAAACTAAAAAGAGCTAGGGTTCTCAATTTTGAACTTTAATGCATTAATTCTACAACAAATAAAGTAGCCCTAGAAATATTTTTTTGAGCAGAAAAGTCCCCCTCAAGAGCATGCTAAGCATGTTCTTCCCTTTTGGTTTTCTAACTCCAAGTCTTTGCACATTTCATTATAATAATTGACTTTGTCTTCTTGAACTGCTCTTTGAAATTTTTAGTTCAATTCTTTTATCTTGTCATTTCTTCCATTTGCTTTAGCTACTCTCCGCTCAAGGGCAAGTTTTAGAGTCTCTTCTGTCATCCACTTTGGTCTTCTCTTCTTTTGTTGTCTTTTTAGTGACTTCTTGCTTTCTTCATGGATGATGCTCTTGATGTCATCCCACAATTCATCTGGTTTCCGGTCATTGGTGTTCAATGAATCAAATCTATTCTTTAGATGGTCTCTAAATTCAGGAGGGATATATTCAAGGTCATATTTTGGCTCACGTGGACTTGTTTTAATTGTCTTTAACTTCAAGTTGAACTTGCATATGAGCAGTTGATGGGCTGCTGTTCCACAATCAGCTCCTGGCCTGGTTTGGGGCTTAAGATATTGAGCTTCTCCATCGCTTCTTGTCACAGATGTAGTCAATCTGATTCCTGTGTGTTCCATTTGGTGAAGTCCATGTGTACAGCCGCCGTTTGTGTTGTTGAAAAATGGAAGACAGAATTAGCAAAATTGAACACAAATCTCTCAATACAAATCTGTTAGAGGAACAATCAGGAAAAAAGAAAGAAAGCTTAAGAACTAACTATGTAACCATCAAGAGGAATAACTAACCTGTGATTGGAATACTAGAACAGGAAGAGACAAAAAAAAAAAAAAAAAGCACATAGAAAATTGTCAAAGATATTTTGGAAGGAAACTAATATTATGAAAAAACAGTAGATATGTATTCAAGAAGCTCAACGAACCCTGAACAAAAGAAAATGGCCAAGTATGGTGCAGTGAATTACTTGGTACGGCTCTTCTAGCCATGGTCTTCGTGACTATCACCAGATGACAAGGTGGAACCATGCAAACATAAGGTGCTTGTAGCCCACCAAGAGAATTGGATGTTGTTGTTGTTAGTTACCATGGAGTTGACTCTGACTCATAGCAACCCTATGTACAACAGAATGAATCACTGGTCCTGCACCACCTTCACAATCCCTGTTATGCTTAAGCCCAGTGTTGCAGCTACTAGGTCAATTCATCTCATTACTGGACTTCCTCTTCTTTTCTGACTCTTTTCTTTACCAAGCATGATATCCTTCTCCAGGGAAGGTCCCTTCTAACAACATGACAAAAATAGGTGAGATGAAGTCTCGCCATTCTCACTTACAAGGAGCATTCTGGCTGTACTTCTTCCAGGACAGATTTGTTCATTCTTCTGACAGTCCATGGTATTTCAGTATTCTTTGCCAACACCACAATTCAAAAGCATCAACTCTTCTTTCAATGGTCACCAGCCATTGGTGTGGGTGCTGGTGTATTCCTGGGTGAGGAGCCAATTATTAAGGTTCTTGTCCCGATAGCACACTGCTTGCAAAAATTTAAAATGGCTGTAATGTGTCAGGCCAGTTGACAATTCACTGTGGTCTTCCTTATTCATTGTCCAATTTTCACATGCATATAAGGCAATTGAAAATGCCACGGTAGGGTCAGGCACACATTAGTCTTTACAGTGACATCTTTGCTTCTTAACACCTTAAAGAGGCATTTTGCAGATTTTCCCAGTGCAATATGATGTCTGATTTCCTGACTGCTACTTCCATGGATGTTGACTGTGGATCCAAGTTTTTCTTTATGCTGAGGTGTAATCCAGAGTGAAGGTTGTATTATTTCATCTTCATCAATAAGTACTTCAAGTCTTTTTAATTTTCAGCAGGCATATTGCCGGTTGTTAATGAGTTTTCCTCTAATTCTGTTGACATGTTCTTCTTCATATAGTCCAGCTTCTCGGATTATTTGCTCAGTGTACAGATTGAATAAGTAGGTGAAAGGATACAACCCTGACACACACCCTTCCTGATTTCAAACCATGCAGTATTCTCTTGTTCTATTCAAACAAATTCTTGATCTGTGTACATGTTCCTCATGCACAGAACTAAAGGTTCTGGAATTACCATTATTTGCAATGTTATCCATAATTTGTAGCATAATGGCTAAAGCACTTGACTGCTAACCAGAAGGCTGGCGGTTCAAACCCACCAGCCACTCCTCGGAAGGAAGGTTGGGCAATCCTACTTCCGTAGTGATACTGCCTCGGAAACCCAAGGAGGGGTCGCTATATGAGTCGGGGCCGACTCGATGGCACATAACAACAACAACAACAACCACATAATAAGAGTATTGGGTAGCTCGCTAATAATGTAAATAAGGTACATGGCACCCTTGTGAGGGTGAGACTGTGCAAATAAAGTATATAGACCCCTACCATGAGGATTGGTCAGTTTTGCCATCTTACTAGGCTTAAAATGAGCCATCCTAGAGGTGGAAAAGGGGGAAATCTCACTAACACCAAGACAAAGAAGAGTTGGGGGTGGAGTGCACCATTCGACCCAAGCTCTCTGCACTGGAAATGATGCCAGAGAGATGGCAGAAGCAGAACCAAGAGACCATCATGACACAGAATGGTAGGCTTCCTGGCCCACAGAGTGAGGAAGCTGAATGCCTTTGGACAGGGCCCTTGCCAGCAGATTGGGGTGTCTCTTTGGGCACCTTCCACAAAGTTAAAAGGGCTTAGTAACACTGGCCCCAGCAAGGCAGAATCAAGGCCAAAAAGAAGCATGCCTGTGGGCTGGCTGAGAAGAAGGTGTGCTGATTGAAGAATTGTATCCTGAGTGTACCTGAACCTGAAGTGTAATCTGTTACTGCTCTAATAATCCCTATAAACATGAGTATTATCTGTGAGTTCTGTGTGACCATTGCAATGAATTAGCAAACCCAGAAGAGAACTAGAGAATGCTATGGGAAGGATGATTGGTGTTAGCATTGGTGGAAAGGTTGGAGGGTCCCTCATGGTGTATGTCTTACCTCCACCTCACAGGAACTGAACTTTGGGCTGCCAATGGTAATTTTCTTTCCCTCCATGAAGTTAGAAGTGATTGGAGGATGCCACCCTCATGCCCTTTTTGCACAAAGATGTATCATAATCAAACTTTTCAAAACCAAAGACAAAGAAAGAGTACTGGAAGAAGCTCAAGAGAAACAAAAAATTGTACACAAAGATGAGCCAATAAAACTAAGCTCTGATTTCTCAGCAAAAATTGTGCAGGCAAGAGGGCAATGGGTAGACATATATAAAATCCTGAAAGAAAAGAACTGCCAACCAAGAATTTGCCAACCAGCACAATTGTCCCTCAAATATGACAACATAATAAGGACATTTCCAGATAACAGAAATTAAGGATATTTGTGAAAAACAGACCAACCTTACATGAAATACTAAAGGGAGTTCTTTGGACAGTGAACCAACAATGGCAGACAAAAGCAAGAGATTAATATACATGACAACATCACTCAAAAACTAACACAGATATAGAAGTAAACTAAATCTAAAATACTGAAAATAGGCAACCAAAGATGTCAAGGTGTAAATGAGGACAGCTACAAAGCAAAAAGAGGGAATAAATAGTATAGTTACAGAAATTCCAAATGGGGAGGAAGTCAAATCAATGTCAAGATAAAACACATTATTTTAAATTTGGGAAGAAAATAATAAATTACAGGATAACCTCATAGAAAATTAGTAAATCTTCTTACCCAAATAAAAAAAATAAGAAAATTATAAAGATATAGTAAAATCTAGAACAACAGCAATAAAGTAAATGATAGGAAAGCTCTTAAATAAAATGAATTCAGCACATGAAAATATATGGAACAAAGAAATCTGCAGCACCAAAAAAAAAAAAAAAATGACAGCAGTAAGTCAATAAATTCATACCTATAGATAATTACACTGACTGTAAATGCAAATAGATTTAATGCACTAGTCAAGAGACAAAGAGTAGATGAATGGAAAAGAAAGAACGACCGATCAATATGCTATCTACAAGAGACTCACCTTAGACACAAAGGAAAATATATAGGCTAAAAATTAAAGGATGGAAAAACATATACCATGCAAATAGCAATGAAAAGAAAGCAGGAGTTACAATATTAATCTCTGATAAAATAGAGCTTATAGCAGAAGCCAGCATAAGAGACAAACCAAAACCAAACCAAAATCACTACCATTTAGTTGGATCCAACTCATAGCAACCCCTCCTTGGGTTTCCAAGGCGGTATCACTATGGAAGTAGATTCCCCAATCTTCCTTCGTAAGGATATTATATAATGAGGTCAATCAAACAAGAACACATAACCATAATAAATATCTACTTACCCAATGACAAACACCCAAAATATATAAATCAAACTTTAACAGAATTTTAAAAAGAAATAGGTAACTCCACAATAATAGTAGGTGATAGTAGGAAAGTTTTACACTTCACTTTTGATGAATGAAAGAACAACTAGAAATAAACTCAACAAAGACACAGAGAAGATAAACAACACAATCAACCAACTTGACCTCATAGAAAATACAGAATACTCCATCCAAACTAGCACAATATACATTCTTTTCTAGCACACTTGCAACATTCTCCAGAATAGACTATGTTAGGTCACAAAACAAGTCTCAATAAATTTGGAAACATAAAAAAACTACAAAGCCTCTTCTCAGGTCACAATGCTATAAAATTAGAAATCAACAACAGGAAGATGAAGGGAAAAATTCAGTCACATGGAAACTAATAACACCCTGCTTAAAAACTACTAGGTAATAGGAGAAATTAAAATAAATAAATAAATAATTCCTTGAATCAAATGAAGGCGCTCTTGTGGAGTAGTAGGTAAGGCACTTGACTGCTAACCGGAAAGTCAGCAGTTAAAACCTCCACCTACTCCATGGGCAGAAGATGAGGTAATCTACTTCCATAAAGATTTGTTGTTGTTGTTGGTATGTGCTGTCAAGTCGGACCTGACTTATAGCAGCCCCTTCTCGGGTTTCTGAGGAGGTATCACTACGGAAGTAGGTTGCCCCATCTTCCTTCCGAGGAGTGGCTGGTGGGTTTGAACCGCCAGCCTTCTGATTAGCAGTCAAGTGCCTTAGGCACTAAAGATTTACAGCCTTGGAAACCTAATGGGAGTAGCTGTGACTTGAAACTGACTTGATGGCAGTGGACTTGGTTTTTTAATCAAATGTGAAAACACAACATACCAAAACTTTTGGGACACAGCAAAAGCAGTGCCCAGAGAGCAATTTATAGCAATAAACAAATAAATAAATAACCATAATCAAAATCTTGTCTCAACAACTCCAACAATTAGAAGAAGGGTAGCAAAGGAAAAAAAGCGTAAAGTCACCAAAAAAACGGAAATATTGATGATTTCAGCAGAAATAAATGAAACAGAAAATACAAAAACAATGGAAAGAATTAACAAGACTATAAGTTGGTTCTTTGAAAGGAGTAATAAAATTGACAAATTACTGGAAGATCTAACAAGGAAAAGAAGGAGAAGATGCAAATAACACAAATAAAAAATGAAATAGGTGATGTCACATCAGAACCACCTGAAATAAAAAGGATAACAGAATACTATGAGGAATGGTACTTCAACAAATTTGAAAACCTAGAAGAAATGGACAAATTTCTAGAAACACATTGTTAGTTGTTATGTGCTGTTGAGTTGTGTCCGACTCATAGCTACCCTATGCACAGCAGAACAAAACACCGCCTGGTCCCGTGCCAGCTCCATGATCCTTACTATACTTGAGCCCATCGTTGCAGCCACTGTGTCAATCCGTCTCGTTGAGGGCCTTCCCCTCTTTTTTCGACCCTCCACCTTACCAAGCATGACATCCTTCTCTAGGGAATGGTCTCTTCTGACAACATGACCAAAATAGGTGAGATTAGGTCTGGCCATTCTTGCTTCCAAAGAGCACTTCCTCCGGGACAGATCTGTTAGCTCTTTTAGCAGTCCATGGTACTTTCAGCACTCTTCTCCAACACCACAACTCAAAAGCATCAATTCTTCTTCAGTCTTCCTTATTCATTGTCCAGCTCTCACATGCATGTGAGGCAATTGAAAATATCATGGCTTGTGTCAGGCACACTTAGTCCCCAAGGAGACATCCTTGCTCCTCAGCACTTGAAAGAGGTCCCTTGCAGCCAACTTGCTCAGTGCTATACTATACATCATCTAATGTCCTGCCTGCTGCTTCCACTGGCATTGATTGTAGGACCAAGAAATGTGAAGTCTTTGACAACTTCAGTCTTTTCTCCATTTATCATGATGCTGCTTATAGGTCCACTTGTGAGGATTTTTGTTTTCTTTATATTCAGGTGTAATCCATACTGCAGACTATATTCTTCAATCTTCATCAGTAAGTGCCTCAAGTCATCCTAACTTTCAGCAAGCAAAGTTGTGTGGTCAGCATATCGCAGAGTGTTAATGATTCTTCCTCCGATCTGGATGCCATGTTCTTCTTCATATAGTCCAGCTTCTTGGATTATTTGCTCAGCATACAAATTGAATAAGTATGGTGAAAGGATACAACCCTGATACACTCCCTTCTTCATTTTAAACCATGCAGTATCCCCTTGTTCTGTTTGAACAAGAGCCTCCTGGTCAATGTACAGGTTTCTCATGAAAACAATCAACTGTTCTGGAATTTCCATTTTTCTCAATGTCATCCACAATTTGTTATGATCTACACAATCAAATGCCTTTGTATAGTCAATGAAACACAAGTAAACATCTTTTTGGTATTCTTTGCTTTGAGCCAGGATGCATGTGACAGCAACTATGACATCCCTTGTTCCACATCCTTTTCTGAATCCAGCTTGCACTTCTGGAAGTTCTGTCAATATACTGCTGCAACCGTTTTTGAATTATCTTCAGTAAGATCTTACTTGTGAGCGATATTAATGATATTGTTCAATAATTTCCACATTCTGTGGGATCACCCTTTTTTGATCTCTTCTGGTTAGTTGTCCAGGTAGCTGTCTTCCAAATCTCTTGGCATAACCGAGTGATTGCCTCCAGTGGGGATCCATTTGTTGAAATATCTCAATGGGTATTCCGTCAATTACTGGAGCTTTGTTCTTTGCCAATTCTTTCAGTGCAGCTTTGACTTCTTCTTTCAATACCATTAGTTCTTGATCACACACCACCTCCTGAAATGGATGAACATCAACCAGTTCTTCTTGGTACAGTGACTGTGTATTCCTTCCATCTTCTTTTGATCTTTCCTCCATCATTCAATTTTTTGCCCACAGAATCTTTCAATATTGCAACTCGAGGCTTAAATTTTTTCTTCGGTTCTTTCAGCTTGAGAAATGCT
>NW_006921753.1:2411811-2419842 GCF_000298275.1 Orycteropus afer afer
AGTCACCAAAAAAACGGAAATATTGATGATTTCAGCAGAAATAAATGAAACAGAAAATACAAAAACAATGGAAAGAATTAACAAGACTATAAGTTGGTTCTTTGAAAGGAGTAATAAAATTGACAAATTACTGGAAGATCTAACAAGGAAAAGAAGGAGAAGATGCAAATAACACAAATAAAAAATGAAATAGGTGATGTCACATCAGAACCACCTGAAATAAAAAGGATAACAGAATACTATGAGGAATGGTACTTCAACAAATTTGAAAACCTAGAAGAAATGGACAAATTTCTAGAAACACATTGTTAGTTGTTATGTGCTGTTGAGTTGTGTCCGACTCATAGCTACCCTATGCACAGCAGAACAAAACACCGCCTGGTCCCGTGCCAGCTCCATGATCCTTACTATACTTGAGCCCATCGTTGCAGCCACTGTGTCAATCCGTCTCGTTGAGGGCCTTCCCCTCTTTTTTCGACCCTCCACCTTACCAAGCATGACATCCTTCTCTAGGGAATGGTCTCTTCTGACAACATGACCAAAATAGGTGAGATTAGGTCTGGCCATTCTTGCTTCCAAAGAGCACTTCCTCCGGGACAGATCTGTTAGCTCTTTTAGCAGTCCATGGTACTTTCAGCACTCTTCTCCAACACCACAACTCAAAAGCATCAATTCTTCTTCAGTCTTCCTTATTCATTGTCCAGCTCTCACATGCATGTGAGGCAATTGAAAATATCATGGCTTGTGTCAGGCACACTTAGTCCCCAAGGAGACATCCTTGCTCCTCAGCACTTGAAAGAGGTCCCTTGCAGCCAACTTGCTCAGTGCTATACTATACATCATCTAATGTCCTGCCTGCTGCTTCCACTGGCATTGATTGTAGGACCAAGAAATGTGAAGTCTTTGACAACTTCAGTCTTTTCTCCATTTATCATGATGCTGCTTATAGGTCCACTTGTGAGGATTTTTGTTTTCTTTATATTCAGGTGTAATCCATACTGCAGACTATATTCTTCAATCTTCATCAGTAAGTGCCTCAAGTCATCCTAACTTTCAGCAAGCAAAGTTGTGTGGTCAGCATATCGCAGAGTGTTAATGATTCTTCCTCCGATCTGGATGCCATGTTCTTCTTCATATAGTCCAGCTTCTTGGATTATTTGCTCAGCATACAAATTGAATAAGTATGGTGAAAGGATACAACCCTGATACACTCCCTTCTTCATTTTAAACCATGCAGTATCCCCTTGTTCTGTTTGAACAAGAGCCTCCTGGTCAATGTACAGGTTTCTCATGAAAACAATCAACTGTTCTGGAATTTCCATTTTTCTCAATGTCATCCACAATTTGTTATGATCTACACAATCAAATGCCTTTGTATAGTCAATGAAACACAAGTAAACATCTTTTTGGTATTCTTTGCTTTGAGCCAGGATGCATGTGACAGCAACTATGACATCCCTTGTTCCACATCCTTTTCTGAATCCAGCTTGCACTTCTGGAAGTTCTGTCAATATACTGCTGCAACCGTTTTTGAATTATCTTCAGTAAGATCTTACTTGTGAGCGATATTAATGATATTGTTCAATAATTTCCACATTCTGTGGGATCACCCTTTTTTGATCTCTTCTGGTTAGTTGTCCAGGTAGCTGTCTTCCAAATCTCTTGGCATAACCGAGTGATTGCCTCCAGTGGGGATCCATTTGTTGAAATATCTCAATGGGTATTCCGTCAATTACTGGAGCTTTGTTCTTTGCCAATTCTTTCAGTGCAGCTTTGACTTCTTCTTTCAATACCATTAGTTCTTGATCACACACCACCTCCTGAAATGGATGAACATCAACCAGTTCTTCTTGGTACAGTGACTGTGTATTCCTTCCATCTTCTTTTGATCTTTCCTCCATCATTCAATTTTTTGCCCACAGAATCTTTCAATATTGCAACTCGAGGCTTAAATTTTTTCTTCGGTTCTTTCAGCTTGAGAAATGCTGAGCATGTTCTTCCCTTTGGGTTTTCTAACTCCAAGTCTTTGCACATTTCATTATAGTAATTGGCTTTGTCTACTCGAGTTGGTCTTTGAAATCTTCTGTTCAGCTCTTCTATCTTGTCATTTCTTCCATTTGCTTTAGCTACTCTCCGCTCAAGGGCAAGTTTCAGAGTCTCTTCTGTCATCCATTTTGGTCTTTTCTTCTTTGCTCGTCTTTTTAGTGACCTTTTGCTTTCTTCATGGATGATGTACTTGATGTCATCCCACAATTCTCCTGGTTTTCAGTCATTGGTGTTCAATGCATCAAATCTATTCTTTAGATGGTCTCTAAATTCAGGAGGGATATGTTCAAGGTCATATTTTGGCTTTCATGGACTTGTTTTAATTGCCTTTAACTTCAAGTTGAACTTGTATATGAATAGTTGATGGTCTGTTCCACAATCAGCTCCTGGCCTGATTTTGGTTGAAGATATTGAGCTTTTCCATTGCCTCTTACCACAGATGTAGTCAATCTGATTCCTGTGTACTCCGCCTGGCGAAGTCCATGTGTATAGCCACCATTTGTGTTGTTGAAAAAAGGTATTTGCAATGAATGAGTTGTTGGTTTTGCAAAATTCTATCATGCAATTTCCAGCATCATTTCTGTCACCAAGGCCAAATTTTCCAACTACCGGCGATTCTTCTTTGTTTCCAACTTTTGCATTCCAGTCACCAGTGATATTTAACACATCCTGATTGCATGTTCAGTCAATTTTAGACTGTAGAAGCTGATAAAAATCTTCAATTTCTTCATCTTTGGCTTTGGTAGTGGGTGCATAAATTTGAATTATAGTCGTATTAACTGGTCTTCCTTGTACGCATATGGATATTATCTTATCACTGACAGCATTGTATTTCAGGACAGATCTTGAAACATCTTTTGTGATGATGAATGCCATCCCATTCCTCTTCAAATTGTCATTCCCAGCATAGTAGACCACATGGTGGTCTGATTCAAAATGGCCAAAACCAGTCCATTTCAGCTTATTAATGCCTAGGATATCAATATTTATGTGCTCTGTTTCATTTTTGACAACTTCCAATTTTCCTAGATTCATTCTTCGTACATTCCATGTTCTGATTATTAATGGATGTTTGCAGCTGTTTCTCCTCAATTTGAGTCATGCCACATCAGCAAATGTAGGTCTTGAAAGTTTTACCTTATCCATATCATTAAGGCTGGTTCTACTCTGATGATGCAGCTCTTTCCTGGTCCTATTCTGAGAACCTTCAGACCCAAGTGGCTTATCCTCCTGCACTGTATCAGACAATGTTTCAGGCTATTCATAAAGTTGCACAGTAATGTATCAGACAGTGTTTCTTTGCTATTTACAAGGTTTTCCCTGGCCAATTCTTTGAGAAATGGCTGGCCTCCTCCTTCTTCCTAGTCTGTCTCAGTCTGTAAGCTGTTGAAACCTGTGCACCATGTGCAACCCTACTGGGTTTGAGACACCAGTGGCACAGCCTCAAGCCTCACAGCAACACACTACCTACTTAAAATAATACAATCTGAGGTGGAAAATTTGAACAGATTAAAAACAAAAGAAGAAATTGAATAAGTCATTAAAAAAGAAGAAGAAGAAAATCTCAATAAAAAGAAAAGCCCTGCACAGACAGCTTCACTGGTAAATTCTTCCAAACATTCAGCCAACAGCTGAAACCAATTCTACTCAAACTATTCCAGAAATTAGAAAAGGAGGGAATATTCCCAAATTAATTCTATGAAGTGAATGTAACCCTAATGCCAAAGACAGACAGAGACACCAGTAAGAAAGGAAAGTATAGAGCAATATCCCTCATGCACACAGATGCAAAAATTCTCAACAAAATGTTAGCCAATACAATCCAATAATATATCAAAAAAACAAAACATCATGCCTAAGTGGTATTCAAGAATGGTTCAACATTAGAAAAATTATTAACATAATCCACCACAAAAATAAAAGAAGCACATGATCATATCAATCAATGCAGAAAAGGCATTTGACAAAATCCAATACCCATTCCTGATAAAAAACACTCAGCACAAAAGGAACAGAAGAGAAATTCCTCAACATACTTAAGGGCATAACTGATAATCAACATTAATTTCACCAGAGAGAGATTGAAAGAATTCCTGTTGCAAACAGGAACCAGATAAAAATGCTCTTTATTACTACTCCTATTGAAGTCTACTTCGGTTGTGATACAGCCTCAGAAACACAAGAGGGATCGCTATGACTCAGATATGACTTGATGGCAGAGAGTTTGGTTTTTGTTGATTCAATATTATATTGGAAGAAAGGAAACAAAAGGCATTCAATTTGGCAAAGAAGAAATAAAACTATCTCTATTTGCAGATGATATAATCCTATACATAGACAATCCCAGAAACTCAACAAGACAACTACTGGAATTTATAGAAGGATTCAACAAAGTAGAAGGGTACAAGATCAAGACACAAAACTCAATAAGATTTTTTTACACTAACAAAGCAAACTCTGAAAAGAAAATCAAGAAAACAATACCATTTACAATGTTGTTGTTGTTGTTATGTGCTGTTGAGTCAAACCCAACTCATAGCGACCCCTCCTTGGGTTTCCAAGGCAGTATCACTACAGAAGTAGGATTGCCCAACCTTCCTTCCGAGGAGTGGCTTGTGGGTTTGAACCGCCAGCCATCTGGTTAGCAGGCAAGTGTCTTAGTCACTATGTTACCAGAGCTCCCACCATTTACAATAGTCACCTAAAAGGTGAAATGTTGTTAGATGCTGTCAAGTTGGTTCCTAACTCATAGTGACCCTATGTACAACAGAACGAAACACTGCCCAGTCCTGTGCCAGCCTCACAATCCTTGCTATACCTGAGTCAATCATTGCAGCCCCTATGTCAATCCTTTTCATTGAGGCCCTTTTCCTTTTCTATTGACCCTCCACTTTATTATGCATGGTATCTTTCTCCAAGGAATGGCCCCTTCTGACAACATGTCTTAGGTGAGACAAAGTCTGGTCATTCTCCCTTCCAAGGAGCATTCTGGCTGCACTTCCTTCAGGACAGATCTGGCAGTCCATGGTACTTTTAGGACTCTGCCAACACCACAACTCAAAATCATCAACTCTTCTTTGGTCTTCCTTCTTCACTGTTCAGCTTTCACACGCATATGAGGTGACTGAAAAAAAACATGACTTGGGTTAGATGCACCTTAGTCTTCAAAGAGTTATCTTTGCTCTTCAGCACTTTAAAGAGTTCTTTTGCAGAAGATCTGCCCAGAGCAATACGTTGTCTGATTTCTTGACTGCTGGTTCCATTGCTGTTGATTGTGGAAGCAAGTAATATGAAATCTTTGACAAGTTCAATCTTTTCTCCATTTATTGTGATGCTGTTTATTGGTCTAGTTGTGCAGATTTTCATTTTCTTTATGTTGAGGTGTAATCCATACTGCAGACTGTAGTGTTTTATCATCATCAGTAAGTGCATCAAGTCATCTTCACTGTCAGCAAGCAAAGTTGCATTGTCTGCATATTGCAGGTTGTTAATGAGTCTTCCTCCTGTCTTGATGCCATGCTCTTCTTCATATAGTCCAGCTTCTTGGATTATTTGCTCAGCATACAGATCGAATAAGTATGGTGAAAAGATACAACCCTGACACACTCCCTTCCTGATTTTAAACCATGCAGTATCCCTTTGATCTTTTCAAACGAAAGCTTTCTGGTCTATGTACAGATTCCTCATGAGCACAAATAAATGTCCTGGAATTCCCATTCTTCTCAAACAAAAACAGACATACGCAATGCACTTCTGTGGAGTCAGATCTGACTCATGAGATTCCTTCTTGGGTTTCTAAAGCTGTATCTCTATGGAAGTAGATTGCCCGATCTTCCTTCTGAGGAGTAGCTGGTGGGTTTGAACCACCAGCCTTCTGGTTAGCAGTCAAATGCCTTAGGGGTCAAATTCCAATTAGGGACTGTGCCACCAGAGCTCTTAATATTAATGAGATTTTTTGATAATTTCCACAATCTGTGAGATTACCTTTCTTTGGAATTGGTACAAATATGCTTCTCCTGTAGTCAATTGGCCAGGTAGCTGTCTTCCAAATTTCTTGGCATAGACGAATAAGTGCCTACAGCATGGCATCCATTTGTTGAAACATCTCAATAAGTATTCCGTCAATTCCTGGAGCCTTGCTTTTCACCAATTCTTTCAGCACAGCTCCAACTTCCTCCTTCAGTACTGTCAGTTTTTGATCATATGGCTCCTCATGAAATGGATGAACATTGACTAATTCTTTTTGGTACAGTGACTATTTGTATGAAATACTTAGGAATAAATTTAACCAGGGATAAAAAAAAAATCTATACAAAGAAAACTACAAAACACTACTACAAGAAAACAAAAGAGACTTTTACATAAATGGAAGAAATACTATGCTAATGGATAGGAAGAATTAACATTGTGAAAATGTCAATACTACCCAATGCATTCTACAGTGTCACACTGATCCAGATTCATCAACATTCTTTAAAGACGTAGAAAAACTAATCACCAACTTTATGAAAAGGAAAGAAACCCTGGATAAGCAAAGCACTACTAAAGAAGAAGAACAAAGTAGGAGGTCTCACACATCCCAAAAACCTATTACACAGTCATCGTATTCAAAACAGTCTGGTGCTGGTACAGTGGTAGACATATAGACCAATGGAACAGAATGGAGAACCCAGAAGTAACTCCATCCACCTGTGGATAGCTGAATTTTGACAAAGGGCCAAAACCCATTAAAAGAAATGTACTGTCTTTGGCAAACAGTACACCAAAATTGGATATCTCTTTGCAGAAAAATGAAACGGGATCCATATCTCACACCATATATAAAAACTTACTCAAGATGGACCAAATAACCTGAATGTAAAACCTAAAACTATATGAATCATCAAAGAAAATTAGGGACAAATTTAGAAGTCCTAATACATGGCATAAATACACTATCAAACATAACTGAACACATACAAACATCAGAAGACAAACTAGATGACTGGAATTTCCTAAAAATCAGTCACATGTGAATAAAAAGATTTCACTAAAATAGTAAAAAGGGAACCCCCAGCCTGGGAGAAAAAAAAAAATGGCAACAATATACCTGACAAGGGACTAATCTTTAAAATTTATAGAAAACTTCAACAACTCAACAACAAAAAACACAAATAGTGAAATTAAAAAATGGACAGAGGACATGAACAGACAATTCACCAAGGAAGATATTCAGGGGACCGACAAACATGAAGAAATACTCTCAATTAGAGAGATGCAAATGAAAATGACAATGTGATATCATCTCACCCCAGTGTTAGTGCCAAATTGAGAAAAAAAAACAAATGTTGTTAAGTTCATAGAGAGACTGGAACCCTTATACACTGCTGGTGGGAGTTTAAAATATTGCAACCACTGTTGAAAACAGTATGATGCTTCCTTAAATAAAAATGGAAATAGAAATACCCTTTGATCCAGCAATCCTACTACTAGGTATATATCCTAGAGAAGTAGGAGCCATGACAGGAACAGATATATGCACACCCACATTCATTGTAACATTACTTACTAAAAAGAACATTTCCAAATAATTTCCAGTAAGATGGAAACAAGTTAAGTGCCCATCAGTGGATGAACGGTTAAACAAACAGAGATACAATGTTAAAGAATAATGACTAATCTCTGAAACACCTCATAACATGGATGAACCTATAAGACATTAGACTGAGCTAAATTAGTCAATCACAGAAGGACAAATATTATATGAAACCACTATTATAAAAAGTCAAAGAATGAATTTCACGCAAAAAGAAATACTCTTTGAAAGTTACATGGTTGGGAAGATGTTGTTGTTGTTGTTGTTATGTGCCATCAAGTCAGACCCGACTCATAGTGACCACTTCTTGGGTTTCTGACACAGTATCACTACGGAAGTAGATTGCCCAACCTTCCTTCTGAGGAGTGGCTCGTGGGTTTGAACCACCAGCCTTTTGGTTAGCAGTCAAG
>NW_006921753.1:2420722-2442711 GCF_000298275.1 Orycteropus afer afer
AAGGCAGCTACTCAGCTGCTCACAGTAGATTCCACCATGGAGTTGATTACCAGTCTCATCATGGGGAATACTACATCCAGCTGCCCAGCCATTCAATCAGGCCCAGCCAAGCTGACACACAAACTTAACCACCATATTTACCAAACATGATATCCTATTCTAGGGATTGGTCCCACCTGACAACATGACCAAAGTACAAGAGACTAAGTTTTCGCTTCTAAGGAGCATTCCAGCTGTATTTCCTCTAAGACATATTTGTTCCTTCTAGTAATCCATGGTACATTCAGTATTCTTCCCCAACACCACAACTCAAATGCATCAATTCTTCTGCAGTCTTCTTTATTCATTATCCAGCTTTCACATGCATGAGTCTATTGAAAATAATGTAGATACATAATAATTTAGTTGAAGGGAAAGGCAATATACAATAAGGAGAAGGTCAGCACAAAATGATCAAGGCAAAGGAAGACACTGGGAGAAGCACAAGAATTAAAGGCAAGGGAGGGAAATGCTATTATTTACAACAAAATAACAAAACCAAACTCACTGCTGCCGAGTCAGTCCAACTCATAACGACCCCTCCTTGGGTTTCCAAGGCAGTATCACTATGGAAGTAGATTACTCAAGCTTCCTTCCAAGGAGTGGCTGGTAGGTTTGAACCACCAGCCTTCTGGTTAGCAGTCAAATGCCTTAGGCACTATGCCACCAGAGGTCCCATTATATACACAATCATGCAATAATAGAAATAATAATAATAGTAATAATCAATGAGTGGATACATAGACGTGCAAGCTGAACAGTTATGGGAAGACATGCAAGCTGAATAGGTGAGGAAAGGTATATGGAACTACACACACAAATACATATATAGGTTTGACAGAGAATATGTCTACATATGTATTGTATGTGCTGCCAATATATTCATGAATATAGTATAGCATACAGAGGGAATGCTGGAGATCGCATAATAGAATTTTGCAAGACCAATGACTTACTCATTCCAAATACCTTTTTTTCACCAACACAATCAGCGGCTATTAGTGAACTTTACCAGATGGAGTACACAGGAATCAGATTGACTACATCTGTGGCAAAAAGCATAGGAAAAGCTCAATATCTTCAGCCAAAACAAGTCCAGGAGCTGATTGTGGAACAGCCTATCAACTGCTCATATGCAAGTTCAACTTGAAGTTGAAAACAATTAAAGAAAAGTCTACAAGAGCCAAAATATGATTTTGATTATATCCCTCCTGAATTTAGAGACCATCTAAAGCATAGATTTGATGCACTGAACACGAATGACTTAAAACCAGAGGAATTGTGAGGTGACAAGAAGTGCATCATCCAAGAAGAAAGCAAAAGGTCATTAAAAAGACAGGAAAAGAAGACCAAAATGGATGTCAGAAGCCAGAAGAGACTGAAACTTGCCTTTGAATGGAGAGTAGCTAAAGCAAATGGAAGAAATGACAAGATATAAGAGCTGAACAGAAGATTTCAAAGAGCAGCTTGAGAAGACAAAGTCAATTACTATAATGAAATGTACAAAGACCTGGAGTTAGAAAACCAAAAGGGAAGAACATGCTCAGCATTTCTCAAGCTGAAAGAACTGAAGAAAAAATTTA
The DNA here is from genome assembly GCF_000298275.1 of Orycteropus afer afer. Taxonomy (NCBI): domain Eukaryota; kingdom Metazoa; phylum Chordata; class Mammalia; order Tubulidentata; family Orycteropodidae; genus Orycteropus; species Orycteropus afer. Next base: position 2,422,345 of record NW_006921753.1, read on the forward strand.
AGCCTCGAATTGGCTTAAATTCTATGGGCAAAATATTGAGTGATGCAGGAAGCATCAAAAGAAGATGGAAGGAATATACAGAGTCACTGTACCAAAAAGACCTGGAATACATTCTGTGCCTGCAATAAAATGCATCCCCAGGGTCTGGCTCTCAGCCCAATATTTAACAAGATGTACACACAGACCACTCAACCCAGGATGATGCACCCACCTACTCTATGGTAAGACATCCCTTAGAGCAATAGACCACGGGACACCAGAGGACCAACATTCAAATTGAGGAAATGCAGGACAAACAGGAGTGCATAAATATGAGGGGCACAGATGGAAAGTTACAGGGTAGGGAGGGGAAGAGACTGGGTTACTGTTGGACATGGTAAACGGGGAGTGAAACTAAATGTACACGTAATGTTGAATGTAAAAGAAACTCTTAAAATAAAAAAATAATAAAAATAAAAAATAAAAAGAATTGGTCGACATTCATCCAGGAGGTGGCATATGATCAAGAACCAATGGTACTGAAGGAAGAAGTCAAAGCTGCACTGAAGGAAGTAGCAAAAAACAAGGCTCCAGGAATTGACAGAATATCCACTGAGATGTTTCAACAAACCGATGTCATGCTGTAGGCACTTATTCGTCTACGCTGAGAGATTTGGAAGACAGCTACCTTGCCAATGACTGGTAGAGATCCATATTTGTACCAATTCCAAAGAAAGGTGACCCCACAGAATGTGGAAATTATTAAACGATATCATTAATATCACATGACAGTAAAATCTTACTGAAGATAATTCAAAAATAGTGGCAGCAGTATATTGACAGAGAACTTCCAGAAATACAAGCTGGACTCAGGAGAGAATGTGGAATGAGAGATATCATTGCTAATGTCAGATGGATCTTAGCTGAAAGCAAAGAATACACAGGAAGATGTTTATTTGTGTGTTATCGACTATGTAAAAGCATTTGATTGTGTGGATCATAACAAATTATGGGTAACAGTAAAAAGAATGGGAATTCCAGAACACTTAATTGTACTCGTGAGGAACCTGTACATAGACCAAGAGGGTGTGGTTTGAACAGAACAAGGGGATACTGCATAGCTTAAAATCAGGAAGGGAGTGTGTCAGGGTTGTATTCAATTTGTATGATGAGCAAATAATCCGAGAAGCTGGACTCTCTGAAGAAGAATGTGGCATCAGGATTAGGGGAAGACTCATTAACAACCTGCGATATGCAGATGACACAACTTTGCTTGCTGAAAGTGAGGATGACTTGAAGCATTTACTGATGAAGATTGAAGATTGTAGTATGGATTACACTTCAATATAAAGAAAACAAAAAATCCTCACAATGGACCAATAAGCAGCATCACAATAAATGTAGAAAAGATTGAAATTGTCAAAGACTTCACATTACTTGGTTCTACAATCAACACCCATGGAAACAGCAGTCAAGATATTAGACGACATATTGCATTGGGAAAATCTGCTGCAAAAGACCTCTTTAAAGTACTGAAGAGCAAAGACGTCTCCTTGAAGACTTAAGGAAAAAAAAAAAAAACCTCTTACTGCCATCGAGTTGTTTCCAACTCATAGCGACTCCTCTGTGGTTTTCCGAGGTTGTATCACTATGAAAGTAGATTGTCCAATATTCCTTATGAGGAGTGGCTGCTGGGTTTGAACCACCAGCCTTCTTGTTAGCAATCAAATGCCTTAGGCACTATGCCACCAGAGCTTCTGAAAACTCCCTAGGCATAACTAACAACTTGAGGGAGTAAGTCACTGAGTCTGGATGCTCAAAATCATAGTCTTAGGGGACAACAAAGTCAATTGGCATAACATAGTCCACAAAGACAATCTTCTACATCGTACTTTGGTGAGTAGAGACTGGAGTTTTAAAACTTGTGAGTGGCCATCTAAGGTGCTACTATTTGTCTCTTTCTATCTGGAGCAAGCACTTGACTGCTAACCAGAAGGCTGGCGGTTCAAACCCACCAGCCACTCCTCAGAAGGAAGGTTGGGCATTCCTACTTCCGTAGTGATACTGCCTCCGAAACCCAAGGAGGGGTCGCTATGAGTCGGGGCCGACTCGACGGCACATAACAACAACAACAACAACAAATCTGGAGCAAAGAAGAGTGAGGATTATCAAAGACACATGCAATCAATGAATTCCAAGGGCTAATAGACCATGCAAACCTCAGCCTCCATGTCCCTGAGACCAGAACAGCTAGATGATACCTAGCTACCACTACTGACTACTCAGATTGTGATCCCATTAAAAGGTGGATAAGTGCGAGAAAAATGTGGAACAAAATTCAAAATCATAAAAAAGACCAAGCTCAATGACCAGATAGACATTGGTATAACCCTGAAGACCATGGCCCTCAGTCACTTTTCAAGCCTGAAACTGAACTTATCCATATGGCTCAACTTTCAGCCAAACAATAGACAGGTCTATAATATAAACAATAACATCAAAAAAGGTACATGATCCTTAGAACAATCAGGCATTCAAGATCAAAAGTGCTGCATTTGCCCAAGGACAAAGTTTAGAAGGCAGGAAAGGAGGAAAGGAAGAGGAATGGAATGGATAAATAAAGGGAGGAAATGGGAATAACAGATGTTATATTGTGGGGATTATAACCAATGGTATGAAACAAAGTGTATATAAATTGTGGAATGGAAAACTGATTTGCTTTGTAAACCCTCACCCACATCACAATAAAAAGTTAAAAATATTCACCCAAATCACAATTAAAAAAAAAAAGTTAAAAAAATTACTTATGAATTTCAGGATGAACTCTCTAGGAATTTAAGTCAAAATTGCACTAAGTTTATAGACTGGGCAAAGATAATGATTTTTCTCCTCCATGACCATTATTTTTCTATTTAGATTTTTCCAGGACATTCAATAAAGTTTGACAACTTTTCCACAAAGATATAATAGACTTATTCCTAGGTACTATATACATGGTTTGTATTGAGTGTTTGTTTTTTTTTCCTAACCACTATTTCTAATAATTTTTCTTTAATTTAGATATCATATAAAGCAATCTTGTTGAGCTGTCTTAAGCTAGTCTGCAGATTCTCTTGGATTTTTACTTTTTAATCATGTCACCTGCAATCATTTCTTCTTCTGCAATATCCCTATTTTTTAAAGTTTTCTGTCTCAATGTACTGGCTCTGATCTCTCGTATAGTTTTGAAGAGTGAATGTCTTTACCTTGTTCTTGGCTTTAAAAGTCATGGCATCTAAGGTTTCACACCCCCTCCCCAAGATTTTTAGGAGACTTTTTTTTAATTAAAGAAGTATTATTCTCTTAGCAGTTTTCTCAGTTTTTAAAATTGTGAATAAGTGGTACTAAACCATCTTATAGCACAAAGCAGATTTGTTCTTCAAGTCTGTCTGCACTTCTTAGAGGACTTGTGCTTATATTTGGAGATGCAGCTTGAAAGCCTCCCTCCGTCTTTGAACCTGCCTTCTTTTTGCCCCCATTCTTACCAAACACCTTTCAGATAAATCCATTTTGCTTAAATAAGCTTTCTTTGAGATGCTGTTCAGTCAACATGAAATGAGGAGCTACTCTGTTTTCAGAGCTATCCCATTCACAGGAAGACCCTGAAGGTCTCAAAATTACCTCTGGTCATTTCATAGACAGTTTGCAAGAGATCAAAGTCAAAGTCAGAAGCCTAGCTATTAACTGTGGTTAATTCAGTAGAACAAGGAAAAAATCTCTCTTTAAGGTTCTGTAAAGGCAGCATTAATATACTTCAACATTACATTCTCTTCAGGTCTCAACTCCTTTGTGAATGCATGAGCCAGTCCTGCAAAAACAAACAAAACACCAAAAGATATGTATACCAAAGCTTGCAAGTTGCTGAGACAGGATTTGAATGTGCATTCTCTTACACCCGTGAAGGAAACTACTTCCATCAGGGAAATGACCTTTTGGTGTGTTATCAACTACTGTGGGTAACTAAGAAGTGAACAAAAATTATCCCAGGACTTTATAAAAATAACATGGCATTTTAGTGTTCTTTCCCATCTTTTTACTGTGGGAAAACACACGGTATTGAAAAGTTGGCTTTTCCTTTATTTCTTTCATTCTCTCTGTGCTAGTTATAGGCAACACTGTATATTTTAGTGTTGTTGCTTTTTTTTTTTTTTTTGAACTAAATTAAAGAGAAGAATCATTCTTCACATAGCTTTCAACCCAGGCTGAATCAATACTACACCTGGGAAGGAAATGGTTAGGTTCCTGGAGAGTTTCTGTGCCTCCCCCTCACCCAGTTAAAATACATCCATCATTTTCAAAGTGTTCTCATCAGCCAAAATGCAATGAAATGCTTCATTATTTCACACTGAATGTTAAATAAGGTCCTGAAAATGTCAGAATATCTCACATAGGCAGCATGTCCTGCGGGAACATCCATCTTGATCTGGGTGTAACCAATTTACCCTTTGCCTTCTGACATTTTTTTCAGAGTCATTTTAAAAGCCAAAAGTTGCTTGTTCATTAACCAAACACCTCAAAGCATATATCTCAGCTTTTATTGATTTTTCATCCTAAAAAGCTATACATCTATTTTGTGCCCTGAAAGTTATACAGATGTATCATAACACACCACACCTCCCAAACATGTGAAAGTGGGCATGTAGGGGAGACAATCATTGCTTCCATAAAGTTTAGTAAAGGAAAGACCAATTTGGCGGTGGGGTAGAGTTAAACCCAATTTTCCTGTCTACTTTTATTTTTAAAAGCTAATTAAAGCATTTCCCAGTCTTCCCATTTGTGTTACTTTCCACATAGGTCAGTTTTGTTTGTTTTTGTATTTCCTTTCTTTGGTGAATAGAGAAAGACACTTGTCTTTCTGATTTTTCACTTTGATGTTTTTATTAGTATCATACTAGTTAGCTCTACACTGGTATTAAAACAAAAGTGCTCTTCTGCCCATTTTTCTAACAAAACCAAAGACATTAAGGCACATTTCAAACTTCATTTATGTAAAAAAAAAAAAAAAAAATGCAACTCTTCTATATCTTTAGTGGAAGATACAAGAGATCAAAGATCCGTCACATTAAACACAAAACACGTGTTCAAACTCCTAAGTTTTCTTCTCCCAGGAATCCTCCAGGACTTTACCAGTTACCTCATTTTTTTAAGCAGCTGTTAGAAGAACTGCTTGATACACAAGCTTTTTGAGAATATAAAGCTGGTCCACATAGTGGTCAGTTACATTCCCTTTCTTGTATTTTTTAGGTCAATTGTTGTTGTTGTGTGCTGTTGAGTCGGACCCGACTCATAGCGACCCCTCCTTGGGTTGCCGAGGCAGTATCACTACGGAAGTAGATTGCCTCATCTTCCTTCCGAGGAAGATGAGGCAATCTACTTCAATAGCAGGTAGCAAATACTTACACATTGCAGCGAAATTCCTCCCAAAATAATCTCCTTTGTTGTTTTAATAAGACACTCAAAAACTTTACACTACGTATGAGGGACTTGAAACAGATGAAGCAGCAGGCTGTGAGTTTAGTATTTTTGTTTTTGAGGTAGAACAAATTCTTTAAAGCCTCCTGTTTTGCTCATCCTGTCTTTCTTCTTCCCCGCGTACTTCCAAGCGACCCCTTTCCTAGCACTGGAGTGACAGCAGGCCATTTTTCAAACCTTTGCAGATAACTGCATTATTACTCAAGGTTTGAATAATCCTGGGTAAAGCAGTCTATTGGTGTCATTTTTCCAACATGTGTTCATTTTGTGTCTCTGTGTCACATTTTGGTAACTCTCAAAGTATTTCAAACTTAGGATTATTGTACACTTAATAGACTCGGTATAGTGTAAACATAACTTTTATATGCACTGGGAAACCAAAATATTTGTGACTCACTTTTTTGTGATACTCACTTTATTGTGGTGGTCTGAAACAGAACTCGCAATATCTCCAAGGTAGATCTATAAAACATTGCCTAATTTGACTGCTAACAAGAAGGCTGGTGGTTCAAACCCATCCGCCGCACCGGGAGGAAGGTTGGGCAACCTACTTCTGCAGTGATACCTCCTGGGAAACCCAAGGAGGGGCCGCTATGAGTCCGATCTGACTCCAGGGCAGTGAGTTTGATTTTTTTGGTTTAATGAGCTAGAGATTATATTTTTAAAAAGAAGCCTGTCTGTTGGAAAATTCTTGATAAAAATGAAAGCTACAATATCCGCTACTTAACTATGAAAAATATCAATATAGAGGAAAAAAAAATTATATATATATGTATATGTATGTATGTATGTATCAGTGGGCTAGAGTAGTTTTCCATACTTGAGCATCTTCCTCTCCCTTTGATCTTTTTAACTGCTACCAGCAGGCCCAGATGCCCGCTCAGCGGGCCTTAGCAACCAACAGTTCCAACCTGCCACGCCTCTAGGAAAGCTCAGCCGAAACGCACGCGCCTTCGCCTCTGCCTTTAAGCCGAAGATAGAGGAGGCGTGGCCGGATGTGGGGTGCGGAATGCCACGCTTCCGTGAGAGACCGGGCTGCCTCCAAGCCCCCTTCTCCTTAGCTTCTGGAGAAGGGGCGGGGACCATGGTGACGTCGTTTGGGAGGTCCGCCCCAGTTGGAGGGTGGTCCCAGGAAGGAGGCGGAGTCTTGTTTCCATAGCGATAGGTTGCCTGGCTGTCGCTTGGTAACAGGTCGCCGCGCTCCTGCGGCAGCGCGGGCGGCTGAGCCAGAGAGGTTTGTGGGCCCGGTCCCACACCAGGGTTTTTCTGTTTGTCCTGCGATGGCTGCTGCCGCCGCAATAGTCACGCCGTCAAGTCTGGAGGATGGAGTGTCTCGGTCTCGCGGCGAGGGGGCCGGAGAGGTGGTCGTGGAGCGAGGGCCTGGCGCGGCCTACCACATGTTCGTGGTCATGGAGGACCTGGTGGAGAAGCTGAAACTGCTCCGCTATGAGGAGGAGCTCCTCCGCAAGAACAACCTGAAGCCCCCGTCCAGGTGGGTCCCCTCGTCCCAAGCGCAGTGCCGGCAGAGCCCTGGGCGCTGCCTGCCATCATCCTGCTGGGGAACGCTAAGCGCGGTTTAGCAAGCCCTTGTCTCCGTCTTCCTAAGCTGGGCAGGGCGGTTCACCACAAACTTGGCGGCGACCGCGCATACTTGGTATTTTTGTAGCGAGTAAACAAGTTTTGGAATGGACGGCATGAAGGACTAGAAGACAGTCTTTTATTCCTTAAAACATACCCACTCAACTCTACAAAACACACTGTGTTTTGTGATTATGAAAACATCCATTGTAGGTAACTTAGAAAAACACAAGAAAATGTGTAGAAAAATATAAAATTACCCATAATCTCATCCCCATAGACGAGTACTGTAGTACTGTTATAATTTAGATCTATTCCTGTTTGTTTTTCCGTGTGAGAACCTGTCCCTGCAACTACCTACCACCTCGATGATCACTTAGTAAACTTGACTGATTGCTGTGGTTTAGGACTTCTGCCTTTGCATTAACAGTACACTCAGAATTGAAGAAGACAAATGAAATGACAGCTATTGGAATTGCCCCTTTATCATAGAACCTAAAGTTCACCCCTTATTTTGGGTGCGAAAAAGTTCATCGTATCCTGAAGGCACTGGCATTACTTGTTTAGTGTAATGGACTGGCCCACTTTGTCCTCCAGTGTTGCCTAGCTTTATATACTTAGACTAGTACATTTTATAGCTTTGCCTTCACCCCAAGAAAGGGCCTCTATGAGTCGGATCCACTCGAGGGCAGTGAGTTTGTTTTTTTTTTAAACTTTAATACTTATATATGTTTATTTTGTCGTATAAGTGGCATTTTAGATTAAGTCTCTAGCACTTTCTATTAAAGTCTGTAACTAAGCTCAAGTAATTTCCCTTAACAGTCCTGATGTTTGTTATCTGCTCTCTTCCAATAACTTGAATTCTATGTTATGTAGACTTTATATAAGCTATCCCTATTGCTGAGTCTATTCATAATAGCAGAAAAGTTAGAAGGAAAAGAAGTGTAGTGTTGTTTGATTTGTGATACAAGTTGCAGGATTGGGAGTTACTACAAATAAAAATGAATTCATCAGAATAACATAGACAACTTACATTTTCTGTTGATCAAAATGCATTGCTTTTTTTCACAAATATATTTTTGAAACTAAAAGAAAATGACCTCAAGGTTCTACTGATATCAGCTCTGTACTATTCCCTCAGAGTTTCAGCAGGATATTTTGAATCATGGATCTGAGTGGAGATTCCCTTGTTCAGTGGCTCTCAAAAGTGTGGTCATTGTACCAACGTATAGCAGTACCAGTGTCACCTGGGAACTTACTAGAAATGTACTTTCTCAGGCCCCTTCTCAAGTCTACTGTATCAGACTGGTGGCACCCAGCAGTCTGGATTTTTTTAAGCCTTCCTGGTCATTCTGATGAACACTAAAGTTTGAGAACTACTGACCTAGATCTATCATAGTATCTCTTCCTCTCTACTCGAGGAGTTATCAGCCTATAGGGAAAAGGTGAGTTGTTGGTGGGTGGGTGCTTTGAAGGGTTGTGAACATACTTACCTAGAAGGGCTTCATGTCCTTTTTTTGTCTTTCTCAACTTTATGCTATTGTCTACAGTGTTTATATTTTATACTGAAGGAAAAAAAAAGATTGGGAAACATGAAGTAGTAGACTACTGATTCTTACAACAATAGTGATAATAACTATAATACAAACATAATAGTAATAGTTATAAATAAAGCAAGGTAAGATTTTTGATCAAACTGACTTGAATGTTGTTGCTAGCATATTTTATTCCTACCATACCCACTGCCATCAAGTAGATTCTGACTCATACCAACCCTATAGGATAGAGTAGAACTGTCCCATAGGGTTTCCAAGGCTGTCATCTTTATGGAAGCAGACTGCCTTATCTTTCTCTCGTGGAGCAGCTGGTGGGTTTGAACTACTAACCTTTTGGTTGGTAGCCAAGCGTTTTAACCACTGTACCACCAGGGCTCCTTATTCCTGACATGTTTAGGTATAAATTATATTGATCCTTATAGGACTATTTTTAGTAGGTTAAGAGATTTAGCAAATTTCAGCATGCTTGTTAGAGTGGGAATGTGCTGCTTAATCCTCTCTGCAACTTTGAACAATCTAGGGAGCTTTTAAAATACTGAGGCTCTGCTCCCAAAAGTTCTGATTTAAGGTACTGATAAGGAAAGAGGCAGTGTTTGGTGGGCATCACTATTAATTTATGATCTCCTCAGGTTATTCATATATGCAGCCAAGTTGAGAATAGCTAATTAATATAGCTGATAGGATAGAAACTATATGTAAAAATAACAGTAATATTGTAAAATGTGCAAAAATGCAAAGTGAATAATCTTTAAGGTCTATTCTAACCTAGATTCTCTTAATCCAAGTTACCATTTTCAGGAAGCACTGTCTTATTAATTATTCCTGGAATTGGAATGATTTCGGCAAAAGTTCCACATACTGTTTTCTAACATGAACTACATTTTCTGCATGTAAGGACTTTGAACTAATATTTTATATACAGTAGTAACTGCCCTAAGTCTGTTGGTTAAAAACTTTAGTTTTTAGTGAGTGCTGTAGATTAATGGAAACTTCAAAGGGTAAAATATCAGGGCCCTTTGGCTAAGGCACTTGACTACTAACCAGAAGGCTGGCGGTTCAAACCCACCAGCCACTCCTCGGAAGGAAGGTTGGGCATTCCTACTTCCGTAGTGATACTGTCTCCGAAACCCAAGGAGAGGTCGCTATGAGTCAGGGCCGACTCGATGGCAAACAACAACAACAAAGAAAAAGTACTTTGGCAGTTTTGGACCAAGCACTTTTAATAACTATAGATTTACTTGAATTATTTCACATCCTCCCTACCTTGTTTTAAAACAGACACTATTTTGCACTGCCTACCAACCCTGGTGAACAGTTCTACATGTTTTGCACTTTTGCTGCTTGGTTGATTAACAAAGCAGGACGTCCCTTTGAACAGCCTCAAGAATATGATGATCCTAATGCAACAATATCCAACATATTATCAGAGCTTCGATCATTTGTAAGTGTAAAACCTCTCTTTCTGCATGTTGTCAAGTTATGAATTTTAATATAGAAAATTCAACTATATAAATGGTAGCTTTTAGATGAATCCTTTGAATGTGACTATAGCCAATTTATTTTCAGCTAAAACCTCAGAATGGTTGATATTACAGCATTAGTGCCACTTCTAAAAAATACTCAACGTACAGCCCGAAGTAATATTTTTCTTAATTATGACATATCTAGGAGGTAACTTTATGGGTGCTTAGTTCTTCTTAAAACTGATAAACTAGGAAGCTGAAACACTACATTTGAAAGGGAACCTTGATTTAATGGAGCAGATAGCAGTTGTGCTTTTCATTTTGACTTTTCTAGAGGATAGACAGTGAGACATTTTTGGCACACGTTACTAATTTTTGCAAGTGAGTCTCTGTCCTTCATGTGGTTGGCCAATGATACCAAGCTGGTAGTTTCACTGATCTTCATTCCAACAGGGTCAGTGATTGGCTCTGCTGCCCTGGAGTTAATGCTTTTTAATTTAATACTTTTGACAACAAAATGTCTTTATTTTCCTTTAGTTTTTTATGCATCAATAGTTTGTTTTTATAAAGAAAAAACTAAAGATATGAGTTTCTATTGGACAATGTAACTAAAGTTATTAATTCATATTTGAAAAATGCAGAGTAATAAGTATTTTGACATTTGGAATATAAATAACAAATAATACTCCTTTATCTTTCATATTTTAGGGAAGAACTACAGATTTTCCTCCTTCAAAATTAAAGTCTGGTTATGGAGAGCATGTTTGCTACGTTCTTGATTGTTTAGCTGAAGAAGCATTAAAATACATTGGTTTCACCTGGAAAAGGTAAAAATTGTCCAACTAGTAATTATACTAGTAATTATATGTGTATAGCTCCTCCTTCTAAGGGTTCAGAATTGCTTAATTGAATAAGAATTATTTCCTCTTGACTGTTATAAACTGAAAATGCCACAGGTGATTAAGAAAATCAATATAGACAAAATTGGAATGCCAGATTTCTTCAAAAACAGTTTAAATTCATGTGTTAGATATTGTGCTCTTTCACTGATGAAATAGGTAATTATTAAATTCTTGTCAGATTAAGAAAAAATTTTAAAGTCTTTTGTGCGTTTTTTTTTTTTTTTACACACAAAAGATTACTATATACATGAGAAAATTGGTAGCTGTAGATTTAAGGAAAAAATGGAATTTACTGCTTTCACTGGGATTGTCTCTTTTGTGATTGGTCAAGAAAAATACTAGAAGAAGCCATCTGAAAACTCTCCTCTACACTGTTCATTGATTCCTTCTCTGACCTGACAGCCCTTTGTTTATATCTCTATTATTATGTTGTTCATAGGTTAGACTGTCTTTCTAGAGATTATGAAATCTTCACGTGTACTCTGGTAGCATAGTATTTGATATGTCATAGATGCTCAACAGATAATCGTATAGATGAGGAAACAAAATATTTTAAAAAAACCTATAAATTTTATAAGTTAAAATTAGAAAATATGTGAATTTGGCTGAAGCTTGGGGTCACTGATAGATTAGAGGATATGGAAAGCACTATGCAGGTAAAACAAGAGCAAATAGTGATTTTTGGATTAGAACTAATTTCTGTAGAAAGATGTGCATATTATTACCTGTTAATAGTTTAATGTATATTCAGTTACACTCAGGAGAGTCACCAACTCCCTTTTAATAAATACTTTTATAAACTTCCCTGGTGAGGTTTTCATCAGGTTGAATCATATGAAATTAGTTTTATTCAACTAGCTTTGAACTAAAAAAAAAAAGTAATTTATAAATGCTTCTCCTTAAACATTACTGTTTAATATAATACAAAGAATGACAATGTGATCCAAAGCACTTCTTTATTAACTTCAGAAAAGGTAAGTTATGAGATGTGTTGCTCCATTTGACATTTTAATTTTATTACCAAGTTTATAGTTGTGGTGTGGGAGCTCTGGTAGCGTAGTGCCTAAGGCACTTGACTGCTAACCAGAAGGCTGGTGGTTCAAACCCACCAGCCACTCCTTGGAAGGAAAGTTGGGCAATCTATTTCCATAGTGATATTGCCTCGGAAACCCAAGGAGGGGTCACTATGAGTTGGGTCGACTCAACGGCACATAACAGCAACAACATAAATTGTGGGGTAGTGAATTTCATGTTTCATGGTATGACTTTTCTAGCCATAGTCTTTATAACTCCCACTGGATTACTGGGTGGGACCATGCAAGTATGTGTCAATTTAGCTGGGCAGCTGGTAGCAGTTACTTCTTGTAATGAGAATTACAATTAATTCCATGGTGGAATTTGCCCTGAGCAACTGAGTAGCTGCTTTTAAACTCCTGATTTTAAACTCCACCTGGAGTATTTCTGTTGGAGCAGCACAAAGTAATCTTTTGGGAAAGTTTGCTCTCTCTTAGGTGTGTAGAACTCTGTTGTTGAAATTGGTTAGTTTTGCTACTCTGCCAGGCTTAAAATGAGCCCTCCAAGAGACAGAGGGGGATTCTCACTGCTGGCTGATAGAGATGTCTGGCTGAGAGATGGTGGCAGTCGAACCAAGAGGCACGAGACAGCAGCAGGCTTACCTGGCCCACAGAGGCAGAGGCCAGAAAGGTGTGTCCAAGGCCACAGCAGAGGGGAGAGTGTCCTGATCAAAGAACTATCCTGAGTGCATTCCTGAACTTGAATTGTAGCCTGCTGCTTCCCTAATAAAACCCATAATCTGTGAGTTCTCTGTGGCCACTGCAGGAAATTATTGAACCCAGCAAAGAGGTGGTGGAGACTGTGGGAAGTACGGTTGGTGCTAAGGTTGGTAAGAGGGCTAGAGGGTGGTAGCATGTCAGGCCTCATAGGAACAGGCCTTGGGCTGTTGATGGTGATTCTGTCTTCCTCTTTTATAGTTAGAGGAGGTCAAAAGATGCCGCTTCCTTTCCCCTTTAGCAATAGTCCAATATAACTGTAGTCCAAAGATGCCACTTTGAAGACTAAGGTGCACCAAGCCCAAGGCATGCTATTTTCAGTTACCTCCATGCGTGTGAAAGCTGGCAATGAATAAGGAAGACTGTAGAAGAATTGATACATTTGAATTGTCATGTTGGGGAAGAATCCTGAAAATACCATGGACTGCCATAAGAATGAACAGATCTGGAAGAAGTGTAGCCAGAATGCTCCTTAGAATTGAGAATGGCCAGACTTTATCTCATGTACTTTGGTCAGTTGTCAGAAGAGGCCAATCTCTGGAGAAGGATATCATTCTTGGTAAAGTAGAAGGTCAGCGAAGGAGGGGGAACAGTCCTCAGCAAGATGAATTGACACAGTGGCTGTAACAATCGGTTAAAGCATAGCAAGCATTGTGAGGATGGCACAGAACTAGGTGGTGTTTTAATTTTGTTGTACATAGGGTCGCTGTGAGTTGAGGTTGACTTGGCAGCACTTAACAACATAGCCCAATATATTTTAAATTTACCAGAAGTTTTAGTATCTCAATCATTCTTCAGTTTTATATGTCCCTTGTTTCCAAGAACATCTTGACCTATTGGTCATGTATCATGACTTGGATGATTTATGACAGCAGTGTGGTAGAATTCTCACTTTCCATGTGGGGTCATAAAGATAGATATCCTAGGCATTAGTGAGCTGGAATGGGCCAGTTTTGGCCATTTTGAATCAGACTACCATATGATCTTCTATGCTGGGAATGACAGATTGGAGAGGAATAGCATGGCATTCATCATCATAAAGAATGTTTCAAGATCTATCCTGAAGTACAGTGGTGTCAGTGATAAGATAATATACACACACCTATGAGAAAGACCAGTCAGTACTACTATTATTCAAATTTATGCACCGACCACCAAAGCCAAAGATGAGGAAATTGAAGATTTCTACCAACTTATGCAGTCTGAAATTGACCGAACATGCAATTAAGATGTGTTAATTATCACTGGTGACTGGAATGCAAAAGTTGGAAACAAAGAAGAATCACCGTTAGTTGGAAAATACGGCCTTGGTGATAGTGATGCTGGAGATCACATGATAGAATTTTGCAAGATCAGTGATTTATTCATTGCAAATACTTTTTCTCAACAACACAAACAATGGATATACACGTGGACTTCACCAGATGGAGTACACAGGAATCAGATCAACTACATCAATAGCAAGAGGTGATGGAGAAGCTCAGTATCTTCAGCCAAAACAAGGCCAGGAGCTGACTGGAACAGACCATAACTGCTCATATGCATGTTCAAATTGAGGTTGAAGACAATTTGAAAAAGTCCATGAGAACCAGCATATGACCTTGATTATATCCCTCCTGAATTTAGAGACCATCTAAAGAATAGATTTGATGCATTCATTACCAGTGACTGAAAACCAGAAGAATTGTGAGATGACATCAAGAACATCATCTGTAAAGAAAGCAAAAGGTCACTAAGAAGACAGAAAAGGAAGAAGAGACCAAAATGGATGTCAGAAGAGACTCTGAAACTTGCCCTTGAACAGAGAGTAGCTAAAGCAAACAGAAGAATTGACAGGATAAAGGAACTGAACAGAAGATTTCAAAAAGCAGCTTGAGAAGACAGAATCAATTATTATAATGTAATGTGCAAAGAGCTGAAGTTAGAAAACCAGAATGGAAGAACACACTCTCCATTTCTCAAGGGGAAAGAACTGAGGAAAAGATTTAAGCCTCAAATTGCAGTATTGAAAGATTCCATGGGAAATATAATGAATGATGCAGGAAACATCAAAAGAACATGGATGGAACACACAGAGTCACTATACCAAAAAGAATTAAAGAATTGGTATAGATGATCATGCATTTCAGGAGGTTACATATGATCAAGAACCAGTGGTACTGAAGGGCAAAGCTGCACTGAATGAATTGGCGAAAAACAAGACTCCAGGAATTGATGGAATACTCATTGAGATGTTTCAACAAGTGGATGCTGTGCTGGAGGCACTCACTTGGCTATGCTAAGAGATTTGGAAGACAGCTACCTGACTAACTGACTGGAAGAGATCCATATTTATACCCATTCCAAAGAAAGGTGATCCCTCAGAATGTGGAAATTATCAAACAATATCATTGATATCACCCACAAGTAAAATCTTACTGAAGATAATTCAGAAACGGTTGTGGCAGTATATTGACAGAGAACTTCCAGAAATGCAAGCTGGATTCAGAAGGGGATGTGGAGTGAGGGATATCATAGGTGATTTCAGATGGATCTTGGCTCAAAACAAAGAATACCAGAAAGCTGTTTACTTCTCTTTTATTGACTATGCAAAGACATTTGATTGTCTGTATAACAGATTGTGGATAACATTGAGAAGAATGGGAATTCCAGAACACTTCATTGTACTCATGAGGAACCTGTACATTGACCAGGAGGCTGTCATTCGAACAGAACAAGGGGATACTGCATGATTTAAAATCAGGAAGGGGGTGCATCAGAGTTGTATCCTTTCAGCATACTTACTCAATCTGTATGCTGAGCAAATAATCCCAGAAACTGGACTGTATGACGAACAATGTGACATCAGGATTTGAGAAAGGCTCAATTATAACCTAATTAAGATACACAGACAACACAGCTTTCCTTGCTGAAAGTGAGGATGACTTGCAGCACTTACTAATGAATATTAAAGACTACAGTCTGCAGTGTGGATTACACCTCGATATAAAGAAAACAAAAATCCTCACAACTGGACCAGTAAGTCGCATGGCGATAGACGGAGAAAAGATTAAAGTTGTCAAAGACTTCATATTACTTAGTTTTACAGTCACTGCCAAAGGAAGCAGCAGTCAAGACATCAAAAGATGTATTGCATTGGGCAAATCTGTTGCAAAAGACCTCTTTCAAGCACTGAAAAGCGAAGATATCTCCTTGAAGACTAAGATGCGTGTAACCCAAGCTATGGTATTGTCATTTACCTCATAGGCATGTGAGAACTGGACAATGAATAAGGAAAACCGTAGAAGAGTTGATGCTTTGGAGTTGTGGTGTTGGCAAAGAATGCTGGAAGTACCGTCAACTGTTAAATGAACTAACAAATCTGCCCTGGAAGAAGTGCATCTGGAATGCTTCTTGGAAGTGAGAATGACCAGACTTTGTCTCACCTACTTTGGTCATATTGTCAGAAGGGACCTTTCTCTGGAGAAGGATATCATGCTTGGTAAAGTGGAGGGTCAACAAAAGAGGGGAAGGCCCTCAGGAAGATGGATTGACAAAGTGGCTGCAGCAATGGTCTCAGGTATAGCAGAGATTTGTGAGGCTGGCAGAGGACCGGGCAGTGTTACGTTCTGTTGTACATAAGGTTGCTATGAGTCCGAGATGACTCGACAGCATCTCACAACATGTGGGGATCTGGGTTCCATTGCTAGCCATTGTCCGTTATGTGCAGCCACCACCCATTTGTCAGTGGAGGCTTGCATGTTGAACAGGTTTCACTGGAGATTCCAGACTAGTATGGACTAGGAAGAAAGACCCGTGATCTGTTTTTGAAAATCCTGTGGATCATAGTGTTCCCATCCATAATGTATCATGGGGATGGCATAGGACCAAGCAGCATTTCTTCTCATTGTTCCTGGGTCTCCATGAGTTAGGGGTCTGCTTGATGGCAGCTCCCCATAGTAATACATGGGGAAGAAAGAAAATGACATTGAAAAGTACTAACCATTAGTGATTATATTAGCAGATATAAATTAGGTGGTATCTCTGCAGAAGTAGATAGCCCAGTTGTCCTTCCAAGGAGTGACTGGTAGTTTTGAACCGCCAATGTTCTGGTTAGCAGTCAAATGTCTTAGGCACTGTGCCACCAGAGCTTCCAAATTATAAGAAGTTATATATTTATATATGATTATTTTATATATATAAATCGCAAAAATCCTAGAAGAACATTGCTTTTGAGTTACCAAATTTTTCTTAGATTAATTAGGATATTCTTTCCTTAGATTAATTTGGTTCAAAGTACTTTCCTTTCTTAATGATAAATGTTGATTTTGTATTTTGTTAACCTGTTTGAGTTATGAATTTTTAAGACAAGTTTCTGGAATAAACCCAAATACATTTGTGTATTTTTTAATATGGGAAATACATTTTATTAATCACAGTGGATAAATAATGGATTGTTATGTATTTAGTATTTGGACCACTAGCTAGATTTTGGAAATAAGAATAAATCTGGAGCCTTTCTTATTGTGTATATCAAAGTAAATTTCAATATGATTAAAGATGTTAATGTAAAACATGATATTAGAAGTACTAAAAGGCTAGAGTAATACGTAATGTGAGAGAATGCCTTGTTATGTGATATTAAAGTTAAGGTCCATACAAGAAAAGATTGTCAAGTTTGTCTAATAAGAATTGTATTTATTTTGAATAGCCATTTATTAATTATTTTAATAGGTAATAAACTAGGAACAATATTTTTAACCCAGGTTAGGCAAAACATTATTTTCCTTAATATATTTTACATCAAAAGACTTCTCCAAAAGAGTAAAAAGAGATCTGAGAGATTGGGAAAAAATAATATGCAACAACATATCTGATAAGGGACTTATCTCTAAAATTTTTGGAAAACTGTAATACCTCAACATCAAAAAGACAAATAATCCAGTTCAAAAATGGGGAAAGGATACAGAGAGACACTTGACCAAAGAAGATATTTAAGCAGCCAGCAAACACTTGGAGAAATGCTCATGGTCATTAGCCATTCCAAAACAAACCAAACTCACTACTGTCGAGTTGGATCTGACTCATAGCAACGCCTCCTTGGGTTTCCTAGTCGGTATCACTGTGGAAGTAGTTCATTCAGTCTTCCTTCCGAGGAGTGGCTGGTGGGTTTGAACCACAAGCCTTCTGGTTAGTAGTCAAATGCCTTAGGCACTATACCACCAGAGCTCCCATTAGCCATTGGAGAGGTACAAATCAAAACAACAATGAAATATCATCTTACTCCAGCAATAATAGCAAAGTTCAACAGGACAGAAAACAACAAATGCTAGCAAGGGTGTGGAGAGATTGCAACTCTTGTACAGTACTGGAGGGACTGTAAAATGATACAACCACTGTGGAAATCAGTATAGCACTTCCTTAAAAAGCTGGAAATAGAAATACTATTTGATCCAGCAATCCCATTGCTAGGAATATATCCTAAAGAATAGAGACCCAGGACAGGAATAAATTATTCATACTCATGTTCATTGCAGCACTATTTGCAATTAAGAGATTAATGGATAACCAAACTATGGTACATACACAATGGAATACTTTGCAATATTACAGAATAATGAAATATCAGTGAATCATCTCATAACATGGATGAACTTGGAGGACATTATGCTGAGTGAAATACGTTGATCACAAAAAGACAAATACTTATGGGTCCATTATTATAAAAGTCAAGGAAAGATTTACACAGGGAAGGAAATTTTCTTTGTTGGTGATCAGGGATGGAAAGAGAGAGGAAAGGAAGGAAAATAGATGGCTAATTAAGAGACAGGTTTGATATGGGTAAAGGGATTTAACAAAATGTAATAAAAAGAAAGCAACACTGAGGGTTAAACTGCATGCTGTTTGCCTCAGTGATTGGGTTTATACTGACTCATGGACGGGGCAAATAACCTGGACTAATGGTCAGGCAGAAGAAAATGGGAAGGTGGCAAAAAAAAAAAAAAAAATCCTTAATATACAAAAGTAAAGGGCAAATGACATAAGTAGGCATCTCACTAGAATAGAAACACAGATGATCTGTTAAAATACGAAAAGATGTTCAACCTCTCTCATATGAGAGAAATGCAAGAATGAAATTTTTTTACTTGGATGATTAGCAAAGATTAAAGTTTGTACCCCATGTTGGAAAAAATATGAAAAAGGAGTGACCATAGTGCCTAAAACACTTGACTGCCAACCAGAAGGCTGGCGGTTCAAACCTGGTAGCCACTCCTCGGAAGGAAGATGGGGCAATCTACTTCTGTAGTGATACTGCCTCGTAAACCCAAGGAGGGGTCACTATGAGTCGAATCCGACTCGACGGCACATGACAACAACAACAACAAGCTGTTCTTCAGTATTGGGAATATAAATTAGGGCAATATTTGGCATATTTTAACAAAACAATCATATATACAAAGTTGTTAACCCAGCCATCCCACTTGGAAGAATTTATTCTAAATGAGTTTCATAAAGGTACATGTACAAGGATGATCTTTGCAGCATTGTTTAACAGAAAATAATAGAAACAACCTCACTGTTCAGTCATATGGTGCCAGTTACGTTAATTATAGTACTGGTGGTTTTAGTTGCTGTCAAGTAGATTCTGATTGATGGTGGCCCCATTTGTACAGGGTAGAACTGCTGCATAGGATGTGCAAGGCTTTGAGCTTTCAGAAGCTGATTGCCAGACCTGTCCTCCAAGGCCCCACTAGGTGGATTCAAACTGCCACCGTTTCCACTAGTAGTCAATCGCTTAAACGCTTGAAACACCCAAGGACTCCTATGATACACAATGGAGCTCAGTGCAGCCATTTTTAAAAAATGTGAAAGACGTATATATACTGGAATGTAGTACATTGATAAGAGAAGAAAGTAAATTGGATAACAATAGGCATGGGATGATCTCATTTATGTACATTTGTTTTAAAATGTGGAGATGAACATTTTTATTTCTTTACATAGAAAGTTTCAGGATGAATATGCTTAACAGTGGTTATGGGAAGGGTTGTGGTAGAGGGAGGCAAAAAAGGGCTAATATCTGTTGCAGAAGAGGTTCTTAATATTCACATTATACTCTTGTGTCCGCCTAAGATACTTTTTTAAACTGTCGTTTCATATTAAGCCTTATTATTTTAGGCCAACATACCCAGTAGAAGAATTAGAAGAAGAAACTGTTCCAGAAGATGATGCAGAATTTACATTAAATAAAGTGGACGAAGAATTTGAGGTATGTGCATTGGTGATCTTTCTGTTCCTTGAATTCCTTTCCCTTCTCTGAATTTCTCCAGACATCCATTTTATTATTATTATTATTATAAAAATATTTCCTTGTTTCTAGAATAGGAAAGCTTTTAAATACAGTATCAGGTGTCAGTCTTTTAGATCTTTGGTTAAGTTAATTCTTGAGTCCTCTAATGATTCAGCCCCAGGGTTACAGGTGAGGAGAGACAACTCAGGGACGCCCAAAGTAGCAGGTGGGAAGAGCAGGAGAAAGAGGATTAAAAGCCAGGAAGCCAGAGAGAAGAGCAATCAGCCGAAGGGATTAGGTGAGGAGAGGAAACTCAGG
>NW_006921753.1:2446695-2473552 GCF_000298275.1 Orycteropus afer afer
AGGGTCGACGAAAGAGGGGGAGGCCTTCAACGAGATGGATTGACACGGTGGCTGTGATGATGGGCTCAAGTATAGCAGGGATTGTGGGGCTGGCCCGGGATCGGGCAGTGCTTCGTTCTGCTGTGCATGGGATCGCTATGAGTCAGAATCAACTCGACGGCACTTAACAACAACAACAACTAACGATTCAAGTCCGAATTTTAGCAGAGCTTTTAAATTGCGGATAAGAAGTAGTATACACAAGCTATATGACTAAATATTTTATTAACAACCATTCATGATCTTCAGTAAGCCATGACTAATGAAGGATTTAGACTAGAACAATAGAATTTAAGATTAACGCATTCTGTTTCATAGGTATACCACAATGTTCTGTTCTCAGAAACTCTTTTATGCTTTAGAAATGAAAATGAGTATTACTCTTAAGGAATAAAAAACTACTTTTAAAAAGCTAGCATTATTTAAATTATCTGGTAGCATATGTCCTTTTTTCCATGCTTTACCTGTGTATTCATAGGGTTAAACTAAACAATCACATCTCTGTAATCAAGTAACGTAGTTATACAGTAAAACCAAAAGAACTTTTTCTCAAGATAATTCTTCCTCAGAACTACAGATAGATTAAGCCTGGTGTTTTAGTTTACCTCTGGAAGTGTAAATGTGATCTGAAACAGAAATGCAGGAGAAAGCAATTTTATCTGTAGTGTATGTTACTATAATAAACCAATTAAGATCTTCAGGTGATTTTTAAAATCAATTGACAATAAAGTTCTTGTATTTCATTTTCAAGTAAGTCATTAAACTGTCATATTCTCAAAGATGTTAAACACTGCATTATTTAAATAGCAAATGCTGAAAATAACCATTGTCTAAAAGGATGGTTATGGTTAAATAAGTTAGACTATATCCAGAGAGTAGACTATTAGGTAGCCAGAAAAACTTGTTTACAAACAAATGTTAGTGACATAGGGATGATACTTTTACTATTTTTTATGCTTATGTTACATTCTATGCTATAAAATTGACTCAGAAATGGATTGTAAGTTTTATATCATTATGAACTCAACTATATGAATATGCAAAAATAAAAATATTTAACATTAGTTATATATGGCAGAAGAATTATAGATGATTTTTTTCTTTTCTGTGTTTCTCTATATTTTTGTAAGTCTTAACCTGGATTTTTACACATATATGAAAAAGGTGATTCTATGCTTTTTACTGAAGGAAAAGACTGTTGTTAAACCAACCAATCTATTTAAAATAAATCTTAATGAGATAAATTTAAAGTGTCAAAGTAAAAATATATTCATTCATTCTGCACGTATTTATTGAGTACCTGTTATGTGGCAAAAGGAGTTCTGGTTGTGGAGTGCCTAAGGCATTTGACTGCTAACCAGAAGCTTGGCGGTTCAAACCCACCAGCCAGTCGTGGAAGGAAGACTGGGGCAATCTACTTGCGTAAAGATTTACCACCTTGGAAACCAAATGGGGGTTGCTATGAGTTGGAATCCACTTGATGGCAGTAAGTTTGGTTTTGTTTTGGTTATGTGGCAGGCATTGGGCTAGTGACACAGCATGTACAGTAACTTTGTGGCTCGAATGAATTTATAATGATCAAGGAGCTAAGACAAAACTACTGTGGCTAGAGCTACAAGTGATAGGAGGGTGCTTAAAATTAGCTTGGAAGATAGACCAAGTCCAGATCATTTTGAACATTTTAAGGAGCTTAGACTTTATTTTTTGTGCAGTATATTGGATTTTTCCATTTAAGCTCAAACTTTTTAACTCCATACCTATTCTCAGTTGTTCACCTCCCTTATTCTACTATACTGTAACCCTCATCCTACCATCTTTGCCAGTAACATTCATCGACAGATAACTGATTAATGTTCACTATTGCTTTGAATGCTAGTCAGGAAAAAAAAATTAAAAAATCTTCCATGGTGATACCACCTTGGAAACCCAAGGAGGGGTCACTGTGAGTTAGACCCAACTTGACAGTAGTGAGAGAATCCTAAAGAAAAAACAGTGAGGACAGAAACCATGTCTAGTTTTGCTTCCTCTTGTATCTCCAGTTTATTGTGCAGTACCTGGCACATAGTAGAGGTTCATTAAACATTTGATCATAAAATGCCTCTGGCAGCACTTTGTTATTTCACTTTGGAAATTATAGCTAATATTTCTTCTGAGGACTGTTTAAACATTATTGGATATGTAAATTTAGAAAAATGATACTAAAAAACAACTTACTGACTAATTTCTTCACAGCTGTGAGATAAAGACCTGTCACAAAGACCAAACTTGTGGCTTTCCTCAGAGTGGCTGGCCTTTCTTTATGTCAGTTTCTTGTATTTTCTTTTTTCCTTTCTTCCTTGTTCTAAGGAGGTCTGGTGGTATAGTCCCTAAGGTATTTGAGTGCTAACAAGATTGGACAATCTATTTCCATAAAGATTTACTGCCTCAGGAACTCAGCGGGGGGTGGTATGAGTCGGAATCAGTTTTTTGAATTTTCTTTTTTTCCTTTCTTCCTTGTTATTCTAAGAGATTCTCTTGTACCTCTCTCTCTCCTAAGCCTACCAAGGAGAACTGGATCAGTGCCACAAACCAAAAAAACAAACTCACTGCCATCGAGTCGATCCGACTCATAGTGACCCCTCCTTGGGTTTCCAAAGCAGTATCACTATAGAAATAGATTGCCCCATCTTCGTTCCAGAAGCGGCTGTTGGGTTTGAACCGCCCAGCCTTCTGGTTAGCAGTCAAGTGTCTTAGGCACTATGCCATCAGAGCTCGTGGTCAGTGCCACAGTGCAAA
Organism: Orycteropus afer afer; assembly: GCF_000298275.1. Lineage (NCBI taxonomy): Eukaryota > Metazoa > Chordata > Mammalia > Tubulidentata > Orycteropodidae > Orycteropus > Orycteropus afer. The sequence goes on from NW_006921753.1 coordinate 2,449,510, forward strand.
AAGGGCAAGGAGGCCACATATTCTGACCTCCTCTAATCCCGCAAGAGGAAGACAGGATTACAAGCAGTAACCCAAGGCCTATTCCTGCCAGGCCAGACATGCTGCCTCCCTCCAGCCCTTTCTCCACCTGTTCCTCCCAAAGCACCCACCACCTCGCTCCTGGGTTCGATAATTCGCTGCAGTGGCCACACAGAACTCACAGATTACAGGGTTTATTAGGGAAGCACCAGGCTACAATTCAAGTTCAGGAATAACGCTCAGTCTCTCTCCCAGCCCACTGTCCCTCAGCCAACAGTCTCTCACAGTCTCTTTCCCAGCAGTGCTGGTCCCTCAGTGTCTCACTCAGCGATGCGTGTCTTTTGCGTTTCTTTCCCAGCAGCACGTGTCTCTTTCAGGGGTGCGTGTCTCTTTCGGCAGCACGTCTTCCTCAACCAGCAGTCAGAGAGAGTACTGCCCCTAGGAAGCCTCCTTTTGAGCCCGACAGGGTGGTCAAACTAGCCAATCATAGCATCAAGAACTCTAAGCACCTGAGAGAGAGTGGGCACCTCCCAGAACATTGTTTTGTGCCACTCTCAACAGAAATACTCCAGGTGGACAACTTCACCAATCAGGAGCTCCTCAGTTGCTCATAGAAAATCTCACCTTGGAGTTTACAAGGACTTATGGGTAGAAAAGCCACACTAAGTAATTTACTACACCGCACACAGGCTATTGAAAACGCCTTTAGATGGTGGGATATTACTTGCGTTGTTTGTCAGAGTTTGTAGGGGTAGTGTAAGGAGGGTGAAAATCAGTTCTGACAGAATGAGATTCTTCTATAACCGTCTATAAAAATTAGAAACCTTTGGGTTTAAGTGACCAAATCAAGGTAAGGCATGTTGATAACTGTAAAGAAAGGAGTACTGGTCCTTTGTAAAGAAAGGAGTACTGGCCATTTCTTTATTGTGACATAATACTCTCACCTGCTATGTAATTATATCTTTAGTTCTTGGCAGTGAGAAAACTAAGATGGTATATATATTGTGCAAAGAAATGGCAGAAATTTGTTGAATACCTTCTGAATTATTGAGATTGGAATCCTAATTTATTTAAAAACTTTTTCTCTAACTTTGCTTATGTACTACTTCCTTTTAAATATTCTCTTAATTGTCCTTTTTCTAGTGTTTACTATTTAAGATTTTTTACCTATTAGTCTCTAATTCAGTACAATTCCAGAAGTATTTATTGATCACTTGTGTAACTGGTGCTGATTAGATTAGTGTAGAAGCATTATAAACTTGTCTCTTCTCCCGTGGGCATTGAGTCATTGGCATTTCAGTCATCTACTCTGGTTGTTAAGTAGGCTGCTGTTAGTACAAACGAAGAATAGACATGCCCTCCTGAGCTGTTTTTCAAAGATGGGCATTTATGCTTAAGAGTTAAGATGTAAGCAATTAGATCAGTTTTATCTTCCCCTTCATGTCCCACTTTTCTCTTCCTCCTAAAAAGTGAAATTCAATTGAATGTATAGAATCAGCATTTACGTCGTTCTATATTTTACTAAAATCTTTCCAGTTCTCCAAGGCTTAGCATAGTTACCATCTCTTAGTGCCCCACCAGCAGAGTAGGTCTGGGACAGGAGCCTTAGATTTTGCATTTTAACATGTTCCTTGGTGATGCTCATGCTGCTGGATTCAGACCAGACTGTTTTACTTGCTTTTAAACTCCTGAAGATAAGAATTATCTTTGAAATCTATCATTGCAGCTTTGTATGACTCTATGTGTAGGAGTGCTAACAAACTAAAACCCACTAGTTTTATCTTTCATTTACAAGATAATAAGACTAGAGGACCAGGCTCCATTGGCTTTGTTCCCATGTCCTTAAGCTTGGAGTGTTCTTGTTAAACTTGTTTTACCCACTGTGCCACTTGTCACCACAAAGATATTTGAAGAGAAAGGAGAACTCAGATTTTTCCTAGATACTGCTCAGACTCTATATTTACTGGGGAGGGGGTTGCCTTTAAAAAGATGTTTTCCCCCAGCCCCATATGTCTGAGGATCAGGGCAGTTTAGAATCTCTTGGAACCATCCCTTTGAACAGACTTAGGGACCGTGGGCTAAGGGGTGTTGATGACCATTAACTTATCAGACTCAAATATATGAGAGATGTTGTTAAGTGCTGTTGACTTTTGACTCATGGCAAGCCCATATGACAGAGTAGAACTACCCCGTAGGGTATCCTAGGCTGTACTCTCTATGGAAGCAGATTGCCAAGTCTTTTTCCCAAGGAGCGACTGGGTGGGTTTAACCTCCAACCTTTAATTACCAGCTGAGCACTTAATCATTGCACCAACAGGGCTCCTTACATAACAGGATAAGAGATGTCAAAAATATGCATCAGTGTGATTAGTCTCTGGAGCAGTTGAGAATAGTCTGTCACTCTCATTTTTATCTATTTCAGTCATCTTTCTCAAAATTTCCTTTAACTCATCCCTCTGTCTCTTTATTTCCGATACTTCACTGGGAGCTGTTTCTTGCTCTTGTTCCTGTGTTTATTTATCTGTGCTTCTACAGTGATGGCTTTCTTCCCCCCCAAGTCCCCTCTGTTTTGGTTACCTCTGTGCTGTTCTAACAGGAAATATACCACACATGGGATGGCTTTAACAAACAGTTTATTCTCTTACAGTTTAGCAGCCTGGTTCAAAATACCAGGCTCTAGGGGCTGGGTGAAAGCTGCTCAACCTTGGGCTTCATTTCTGCTTCCTGCTCCCGGCCCACTAAAGCTGGAGGCTTTTCTTTACTCAGCTGCTGGCTACTGAGGCTGACAAACCCAAGGTAGACAAGGAAAAAGGCACAGTCCTGATATTACCAAACCACACAGCAGGCCATTAATTTAAGTCCATTAAAAGTCCCAAGATTGGCAGAGCATGGCAGACTGCTGAACAATGACACGGCTACATGCAAGGTTCAAGAGTGCTAGAAGCTAGAGACCATTCCCAAAGCTGCTGTGCTTATATACTGCAAGCAGGCCACATCCCTAAAGCAGCTGCTCACGGCAGACCCCACCATGGCGTTGATTGCCAGTCTCATCATGGGGAATAACTACCACCAGCTGCCCAGCCACTCAACCAGGCCCAGCCTGGTTAAGGTTGACACACAACCTTAACTACCACACCCTCTTTATTCAATGGCTACAAAAACAGGTTTTATATAAATGACACCATCAAAACTTCAGAAGACAGATGAGCTACTAATCCTAATATGTCCCACTTTGTGTATCCTTTCACTAGACTTTTAAATACTCTTTGCTGCATTCATCTTTATATCAAGCTTAGTATAGTAGGTATGAGAAAACTGGGAATATACCTTTATATTATAATTTTTTATAATTATTAACTTTAAACATGCTTTTGCCCTTTTTTTTTTTTTTAAGGAAGAGGAAACAGACAATGAAGAAAACTTTCTTGATCTCAACGTTTTAAAGGCCCAGACCTATCACCTGGTAAGTTACATTCAATACATAAGGACCAACAAGCCATCAGTACACATATTCTGTTAGAAATGGAAATGAGTAGAAACTATTACTAGCCACTGTTTCATGTATCATTTGAAAAGCAGCTGTCAAAATTATTTTCTTATATATAAAATGTCACAATTATAGCAAATATAAAGATTCATAGGAATGAGTTGGTCAGCCTCCTACCTATACCATGCAAAATCCACACGGTACTTCTTGTGCAAACTGAAAATAATTTATTTGCCAGATAGTATTTTTTATTATGGAAGACCTATTTCAAGTTATTTTATATTAAAAAGATCATTAAAAAGTTAAGTAAGCTTTTTTTAATAGGCTAATAATGAAAGATTTTGATTATTGGAAATTATTTAAATCATCTGTAATTCTTTGAAATGAAATAGGTATATTAAGACTGGTACTTGGATAAGTAGTCACACAAAAAATGTTTAAGTCATGTTTTGATCTGTCTTAATTATGAAATACAGCCAATCTATGAAAGATGGAATATTTCAGAGGTGTTTCTGTGGGTAGGTGTCATCAAGTCAGTTCTGACTCATAGATAGCGACCCTGGGTACAACAGAATGAAACACTGTGCCATCCTCACAGTTACTGATATATTTGATTGAGGGTCTTCCTCTCTTTTGCTGACCCTCTACTTTATCAGACTTCATGCTTTGTTCTGGCAGTCCATATTATATTTGGTGTTCTTGGCGAACATCATAAGTCAAACGCATTTAAACCATTTCAGGAGGTAGCATATGATCAAGAACCGGTGGTGCCGAAGGAAGAAGTCCAAGCTGCACTGAAAGTGTTGGTGAAAAACAAGGCTTCAGGAATTGACAGAATTTCAAAAGTACATATGGGATTTATGTGTTTTTTGAAATGTATTTTAAAATTTAATATAGTATGTAACTATTGCATGCTGAAAAAGAGGATATATTGAATTACTTGTTCTTTAGTTTTTCTTGTGTGAATTTTACAGACAAGTTTGGATATCATTTTAGTTTTATATCATAAAGTCTTCCTTGACCATTTCTTCCCAGGATTTTTTTTACCAATTTATCATTTTACTGTTGTTGTTATGTTGTTATGTACCGTGGAGTTGAGTCCGACTCATAGCGACCCCTCCTTGGGTTTCTGAGGCAGTATCACTATGAAAGTAGATTGCCCAACCTTTCTTCCAAAGGGTGGCTGCTGGGTTTGAGCCGCCAGCCTTCTGGTTAGCAGTCAAATGCCTTAGGTACTACGCCACCAGAGCTCCCATCATCTTACTATATTACTCTTACTAGTTATTACCAGTTGTTGTTGTTAATGGTGTGTGTGTGTGTTTGCCTGAGTTTATGACTTAACTTTACCACTTCCTAGATGTCTGATCTCAGGCATCTTTTTAGCTGCTTGTGCCTTAGCTTCTTCATCGGTAAAATCAGGGGGAAAAAATTTCACTTATTTCATAGGCTTTTGAAGATTAAGATTAATACATGTAAGCACTTAGGAATGTGTCTGTCGCACAGAGAATGTTCAGTAAGTGTTGGCAGAAACCAAAACCTTATCTCTCCCTTTACCCTCCCCCTTGTCTCTAATCTGATTTGTATGCTCCTTGATAATAGGAATCTTTTTAATATATACATATATATTCCCTGTAGTGTAGCATAGAATGTACTACATAACTATTTCTTAAATGAGTGAATATATTTTTGACTGATAAATTGAAAATTATATCAGAATAATATCTAACATTTAAATTCAAAGAAACTCCAATTGTATCAATTCCATGCATGTATGGTTCACTTTGTAGCTTTCAAAGTACTTTAAAACATGCCCTTTTACTGATGTTATAGAGCATTTGGTAGAAATTGTTATCTCAACTTTATAAATGCAAAAACTGAAATTTATAATCTTGGGACTGTTTAATCTTTTAGAGCTAAAAATCATAGCATCTGCATTTGAACTCAGATCTTTAAACTTCCAAGTTGCTTTTTCCCCTCTATCTTATAACAGGCATTCACCAAGGTAGGTATAGGCATGGTTCAGTTGACCAAGTGCACCATAGTGCTGGTGTTGATGTAATATATGTGCTGAAGATGATGATGACACATGTGATCCTAACGTATGAAAAGAAAAGCAGACATCAAAGGTGCACAAATAGTTATTCTCTGAAAGAAAATGGCATTTGTGTTATTTAATTTTCTGATGGCATTAATAGAGGCCTGTGAAGGCCACCTGGGATTCCCTGTGAGAAAATAGTTTCTGAGTATTTGGGAAGGAGCAAAGCCATTTAATTTGCCTCTGCCATTACTGTCTAAAGGACCTCTGATAATACAGTGCCTAAGACATTTCATTGCTAACAAGATTGGCAGTTCAAACCCATAAGGCATTCTGTGGAAGGAAGTTGGGGTAATCTACCTCTGTAAAGATTTACTGCTTTGGAAAACCAGTGGGGGTCGTTATGAGTCAGAATCGACTTGATGGCAGTGAGCTGAGCTTACTACTGTCTAAGGTCCTATTCTCTTTATTTCAATTTGTCACCTCAATTAAGCTGTGTGAAAAAGAGTTTTTCACTTATCTGTGCTTTTATGAATCATCTAAGTATCAGATCCTTTGAACAGAGATTAGATAGCATATACCATTTAGAGCTAAGACAGTGTATAGTTGCATTTTTGTAATAAGTAAAAGAATCCTGAATGCCAGGTGTTTGTGGATGGTCAACCATCAAGTACTAATGAGGCAGAAAACACTTTCATATTTTAAAAAATTGGACAAGTTTATGATATTGCCCACTAAAGCCATCTGCCTTAGACAGCTGTGTCTGACTACAGCTCATGATGGCTCAGGCTGCTCTTTCCCCAAGACAGAATTGCTATCTAGGTTAGTAACATAGATTTAAGATTTTATGTTTCATGCAGCAGGTGGACTCACAGTGCAGAAGAAATATTATTTTAGTAATGCTGAATGTGGTGAATTCTTCCCTAAAACAAGAATGATGCATACTATCTAGGAAATTGATATAGTAAACGTATATGTGACTGTACAAGCCCAGAAATATATGGATTACAGCCAGTCCCTCCCTGTGGATTGGAAAAATAGATGCTTCTATAGTCATCCTCTGTCCCCTCACCCTGCTCCATTTTTCTTCACAGACCCTGACATCGTATTGTATTATATTCATTTCTGATTCGTTTATTGTCTATCTTGACCACTGGAACATAGACTCCTAGGAGCTTTGTTCACTACTTTTGTACTTGTGCCTGGTACATAGAAGGTGCCCAGTAATGTAGAATGAATGCATCATACATGAATGAAGGCTATTTTATATTTACATTTTATAGGCAAGATATAATTTAAACTTCATAAAAAAGGAACTTGCCAACCATAATTGTTTCCTTTCTCATGTACCATGTAGGATAATGCAGGGAGAAATGTACCTACATTCCTTCTTTTCATTAAATGAAGTGGAGACTACACCCTGAAGAACATGCTCTTAAGTAACATGGTAATTCAAGAAGATATGTATATACCTGCATTATCCAGAGATTTGTGGTAAAATGAAACAAGAAAACAAGCAGTTAAAAAAGACTTGTTGCAGATATGTGTTCTCTGGAAATGGACACTGAGACAGAGTTTGGGGTGAAAAATATTTATTATAAACAAACACCTGTGAAAGGAAGGAGTTAAAAAGCAGAATTGAGCAGAGAGAAAGGTATAACTGCAATACCGGCTTGACATAGCCTTGGCCACCTGATGCAGTCCTCTGGAACAAGTATGGCCTGCTTGGCTCTGTCCCTGGGTGCAGGCTGCCCTGGAAGGGAATACCTTCAGGCAAGGTGGCTTGCTGCAGGTGAGACTGAACCAGAAGGCGCTGACAGCAGCAGGCTGATTTGCTGGCTACATTCTTTCAGCTAGGAAGCAAGTCCTTCCTGAAAGAAGACTTGGGTGGTCCATATTCCTGACTAAGATATCTTATCTGAAGCCTGTAACCACTAAATTGTAAAGAGACACTATCTGCCTATTGCCTGAATCTGAAATGTCTAAGTAGATCATGACACAGCAATGTTTCTTGAGCATTAAAGACAATATTCCTCTTTAAAGACAAGGATTCCTTCTATAGATGATGAATCCTTAAACTGATGGAATTGGTTTGTTTTAGAAGCAGGTGCTTTTCAGAATATTTATTTGCTTTGGGGTTTTAAAAATATATTTAAAGTCATTCTTATTGTGTGCTCTCCCTCCCTCACTCCCCAGCTATCTTACCTGAACTGTGGTTTTTGCTAAACATAATCTTTCTCAGGAACATAAGTCCTGTAATTGGTGAGAGATCACTTCATCTTCCAAAACTTCATTTGTAGTTTATTTGAATTTGACATAGCTTTTCTTAAAGGAAAAAATTATGGATGTTATTTGGCTTTAAGGTTAGCCCACAAAATTCTACCTTCCCTATGTCTCTGATTCCTGAAATCTGAAACTTAGCCAAAGGCATGTTGATACTGGATATGGAGGATGTTGTGTTGTTGTTGTTATGTGCCAGTCGAGTTGGCCCCGACTCATAGCGACCCCTCCTTGGGTTGCCAAGGCAGTATCACTACAGAAGTAGATTGCCCAACCTTCCTTCCGAGGAGTGGCAGGATACTGGTGCTGAATTAAAGCTCTGACATTTTGTCAGCACCCATGATGGTTGGGATATGGAAGAATGTTCAGAGATTGAGGGTGGCAGGGAAGGAAGGCTCTGGTAGTAGGGAGGTGTGCTAGTCATTTCTGTTTCCAAATTCTCTGTGCCATTTGGAAACTGCCTGTATGTTCATGGTGGCTGTGCTGTAATTATGAGTGGTCTTTGTAGCTCCTTTCTCCATTGTGAAACTCAACAGAATCTCTGCAACTGTGTTCTGGCAGCAAAACACAGATGTGTCATTCTCCTCCCCCACTGAAAAAAAGATGGGAGGGAGCTGTGCGCTTTCGGAATTCTATTTTTAAATGCCCATCACTTCATTTCAAAACATTTTTTTCAAACATGCCATAGATACTATTCTTTCTTGAGATGCTAAATTTGAGGTTTTAGAAACCAAATCCTGAGTTATACAGCATAAAACCAAGTATTTCAAAAGGTTTAAACACAATTGGGTTTTAATTACTTAGAAGGAAAAAAAAATCATTGTACTAAAAATGAGAGATTTTTTAGCTTAAAAAGCAAAAGTTATAAGGAAGTTAAAATACAGTCTTAGAATAAAAATGACATTCCAGTTTTAATTTACTGTGTCATTGAAGCAAGTCTGCAGTATTGTAATCAAAGAGGGGAAGGAAATATATCTCATTTGGTTAATATCTTAAATTTTCTTTATATAGGATTTATAATTTCCTTCTAGACAAAATACCCTTTCTGAATCATATGGGGAAAAATAATTGTTACTATAGCATACCTTGCCCTATGGGTTACTATTAGTCCTAATTCATGTTTGAGGAAATCATTTTTTCTTCTTTCCTAAAACAAATATTTGAGTGTTAAGCCTCCTATCTATGTTGTAAGAGAAGTCTATGGTTGGTATTTCACAGTAGAAGTGATTAAAACACCACATGCTTGAGTGATAGGACACATTATGACTGAATAATTACTTTTATTTCTCTAGTAAGTAACCTGCACCACCCCCATCAGTTTTACATCTGGAGGTGAATAGGAAATGTGCACTGGAGAAAAAACCTGTACTCCTCACTGCTCAATGGAAGCTCAAATGGCAGTTCTTGCCAGATGTAAAAGAGAGCTTTGCTTGATTTGATTTGGTTTTGTTTAGCTTTTGAGTCCACCCTTGAAATCGAGATCTGTATTTCAATCTATCTGGTTTATTGTGGGCCTAGCAAGAAGAAAAAAGGTATGTCTTTTCAAGGCCCCTTCCAGATCTGAGTCCATATCTTCAAGGAGGTACTAGGCAGAAAGAGCAACCTTCAACAAAATCCTGACTCTGCCTCACTAGCCACATGACCATGGAAAGTTAATTAACCTCTCTGTGACTCTGGTCTCTTATCTGTAAAATGGAGACAAAAATAATTCTTTGCAGGGTTGTTTGAGATTAGATAGCCTAACTTGTGGACAGCACCTACCATGGTATTGTCATATATGCTTGATACCAATCTTATTTTGTATAATTTTTTCCTAGAGACTGGTATTACCATCATTCTTATGTGCCATCAAAAAATAGAAAAAATCTCCATATAAGTAAGTCCCTAGATTGCCATGAATATTTTTAAGAAACTTACATAGAATGTGAGTTATCAAGAAGATCGCATTTGGATGTGAATTTAAGAAGTCTTGGTTATATCATGGCTTTGTTTTCATAATGTCACATGGTGAAAGCTGTCATTTTTTCATGGATAGATTAAATTTTCTGGATCAACACTAATACTTGTTATTAAATCAGTATATTAGTTGGGTAAATAGAATATATGCATTTCTCAGTAATCCTCTATAAACCTATATTCTTTAAAAAACATCCTACCATGATGATCTCTCTTCCTACCCCTTCTTCTCCACCCCAGTGATATTAGTGCTTTGAATATCTAACTTCTTGATGTTTGGAAGTCTAGGAGTCACTATTGACTATTGATTCCCTTTTATCCAGAGAGAGCATCCGGTTAAGTCACTAAGATCTATGAATACTGCCTTTGAAAAATTTCTTGTATTCATCCATTCAGCTGTCTTTCAAGACTAGGTTCTCTTGATCTCCTGACTGGATTATATAACAGTAATGTTCTAAATGGTCTTTGTTCCTCCTCCTTTAGTCCCACTCCCACCTTTTTTCAAAAATAGTTTTCACCCTAGTCTTCCAACTTACTAAGTTATTGTGAATTCAATTACTTATTTTCTTCCACAGACACTTTATTCCAGTTAAATTGGTCCTCTCATAGGCTTTCAAACACAGTGTAAGCACACCTGCTCTCATTCCTTCCTTCCTCATTCCTTTGTCTCTTATCTAAAATGCCTTTACACCACCTGGCCCTTAAATATTCAAAACCTAGATCAAATTCTGCATCCTCAGTGACACCTCTTATCACCTCAGTCCCATTTCATCCTACTAACCCACCATTAGATAAGTCTTCATCAAACATAACTTAAGAATTTTGTATTTTATTCACTGTTACTGGACTAGAACAGGCCTGGCATATAGTAGGCACTAAATAAACATTTACTGGACAAATAAATGAAGTCATTGTACCTTGCTTATAACTTTTCTTTGCCTCCTCTCCTGGTTACAGTACAGATTTTACACTCCAGCAGCCTTGCTTCCAAGGATGTTGACAAAGTATTCAGTTCTCTTATCCCCAATAGTCACCTTTCTAAGCCCCTAATCTGTCTTCTTATTATTATCATCACAAATTATGTTCATTCACATTTGGCTTATGCTGTTTTTCTCTCTAAAAATGCTTGTCATCTCTCTTTTCTGCCTATTTACATCCCCTGAAGCTGTGTAAGGCTAAACTTAAAAGTGTCACCATCTCCATTAAAACACCTTTCTTGCTTATTCAAACTCCTGAAGCATTTATCACTTGTACCAGTTGGGTTTTGGAAGTTAATCAAATTTATATTTTCATGTTCTTATTGAAACTAAATTTTTATTTAAAAAAGGAAATATGTTCCTTCCTTTTAAAAATGAAAATATAAAACTCTACAAGAAAGTTCAAAATTTTCTTAAATCTCAGCACCCAGATACAAACATTATATCCCTTTATGTGTAATTGCCCTTTAGTTATATAAGATACTAACATTTTGGGGAATCTGGGTGAAGGTTGTATGGAAGTTCTTTGTACTATATTTGTAATTTTTTGTAAGTCTTAAAAAAGTAAAATAATATTGACACAGAATTAGATTAATGATATAGGTCAGAATTCATAAAATAGTGTAAATCTATGGTAATATTAGCATATGAAGCAATGCAAATTAGAGTGGGAAACTGAACTGTTCAATTAAGTGGTGTTGGGATAATAGGCTATCCATTTGGAGAAAAAGGCTGGATTCCTCCCTCATATCTCAGACCCAAGTAAACTCCACATGGATCAACAATAATAAAGCCCAAAAGCAATAAAATAAAAACAGAATGACAAGTGTTAGACTCATCAGTTGAAGCTGTCCTGATAAAGCATGATAACAATAAAACTAAAAATCATAAAAGGAAAATGCTGATAAATCTAAATACATAAAAATTTAAAAATGGGAAAAATTTAAAGACAAGGGATAAACTTGGGGAAGGTATTTGTAACCTATATGACAGGCAGAGAGTTAATAGGAGAGGCATGGGCATGCGTTCTAGACTTTAGGCTCTACAGTGACATGCCTGGACTCTGCCATTTACTAACAATGAGACATTGGAAAAGTTACTTAACTGCCTCAGTGTTCTGGTTACCTATTGCCGCTCTGACAAGAAATAAACCACAAATGGGATGCCCTTAACAAACAGGAGTTTATTACAATTTGGAGGCTTCAAGTCCAAGTTCAAAGTGCCAGGCTCTAGGGGCTGGGTGAAAGCCTCTCAACCTTGGGGTCCAGCTCTGCCTCCTGTTCTGGGCCCCTGGAGCTAGAGGCGTTTCTTCACTCAGACAGCTGCTGGCTGCTGAGACTGAGAAGCCCCAAGGTTGACAAGTGAAAAGGCACAGTCCAAATGTTACCAAACCACACAGCAGGCCATTAACTTAAGTCCCAAGGTCGGCAGAGCATGGCAGGCTGCTGAGCAACAACACGGCTCAACATGCAGCGTCCAAGCATGCCATAGGCTAGAGACCATTCCCAAGGCTTCTCCTTATATACAGGAAGCAGACCACATCCCACAGGCAGCTACTCAGCTGCTTGTGGTAGATCCCACCATGGAGTTGATTGGCAGTCTCATCATGGGGAATAACTACCACCAGCTGCCCAGCCACTCAACCAGGCTCAGCCAAGTTGACACAAAAACATAACCACCACACTCAGTTTCCTCATTTGTAAAAAGGGAAATAGACTCCTGATTCATTGTGTTGTTACTGGGCATTTAACCCATATGTGAAAGTATCTACTACCATGCTTGGCATACAATAATGGTAATTGTTAACTGCTAACATATATTGAAAGGAGCTCAGATGACATAGTGCTTAAGGCATCTGACTGCTAACCAAAAGGTTGGCAGTTCAAACCCAGCAGCTGCTCCTCAGAAGGAAGATGGGGCAGTCTACTTTGTAGATTTACCACCTCAGAAACCCAACAAGTCACTCTTGAGTCAGAATCAACTCGATGCAATGAGTTTGGTTTTGTTTGTAACATATGTTGAGAATTTACAGTCTATCAAAGGAGTTCTGGTGGCGCTGTGGTTAAAGCATTGGGCTGCTAACCAATATATCAATAGTTCAAATCTACCAGCTGCTTCATGGGAGAAAGATGAGGCAGTTTGTTTCTGTAAATATTTCCAACCAAACCAAACTCACTGCTGCCGAGTTGATCTGACTCATGGCGACCCCCCCTTGGGTTTCTGAAGCGGTATCTCTACAGAAATAGATTGCCCAATCTTCCTTCTGAGGAGTGGTTAATGGGTTTGAACCACCAGCCTTCTGAGTAGCAGTCAAAATGCCTTAGGCACTGTGCCACCACAAGTCCTCTAAAGATTTACAGCCTTAGAATCCCTATGGAGCAGTTTTACTCTGGCCTGTAGGGTTGCTAGGAGTTGGGATTGACTTGATGGCTGTGGAGGTACTGCATATCAGGCACAGTGCAAGTCTTTCAAATACATCATCTCATTTAATCCTCACAGTTCTTCCAATGAGGAAGATACTATTATTATCTGCAGTTTAAAGATTAGTACCCTGAGATACAGAGAGGTTAAGTAAATTGACCCATGGCTAGTGTTATGCGTTGAATTATGTTTCCCCAGAATATGTTTTGCAAATCTTAATCTAATCTCTATGCTTGTGGTTATAATCCCATTTGGGAATGGGATGTATTTGTTATGTTAATGAGACAGGATTAGTGTAGGGTATCTTGAGTCAATGTCTTTTGAGATATAAAAGAGATAAAACAAGTGAACAGAGAGAGAATCAGGGTGAAAGATAGATGCCAAGACACATGGAGATCTCCAAAGAGCTATGAAGTAGAAGCTGAAGAGACAAGGACCTTCTTCTAGAGCCAACACCTTCCCCTAGAGCTGGCACTCTGAATTCAGACTTCTAGCCTCCTAAAGTGGGATAAAACAAATTTATTTGTTAAAGCCACCCTCTTGTGATATTTCTGTTTTAGCAGTCCCGTATAACTAAGACAGCGAGTAAGTAATTTAGGTGAGATTTGAGCAGAGGTTCGATTCCAGACCCATCCTTTTAATAATTGCACCATATTGTGGTGAATCTCAAGATACCTTAATTTCCTTTTCCTTGAGAATTAGGACCATTTTAATCTTGACAGTTAATTGGACTTTCAAGTCACTCTTGGTAGGTATTTGAACTGAGCTCTTTAAATGTATATTGACCCTTGAACAACACAGATACGAACTGCAAAGGTCCACTATAGGCAGTTTTTTTTTCCCAGATGGAGACCTTGGAGAAATGCAAGAGCTAATAGACACCACACCAGAGGAATTAATAGAAGATGACTTGATGGAGATGGAGATGGGTGCTTCCAAACCAGTGCCAGATGATGAGGAAGAAGACATAGAAGAAGCAATGCTAGAAAATAAATTGACATTAGCCAGTCTGGCAGAAGGGTTCTGATTGTTCAAGACTGCTTTTGACTTCTTTGACGACATGGACCCTTCCATGATATGAGCACTGAAACTAAAGCAAATGGTGGAAGGATTGGTACCATATAGAAACATTTTTAGAGAAATGAAAAAGCAAAAAAGTAAGAAATTAATGATGTATTTCCACAAAGTTAGATGGAATGTGTCTACTTTTTCTGCCTTCCCTTCCACCTCCTCCACCTCTGAGACAGCACTACCGACCCGTCCTCTTCCTCCTCCTCCTCAATATGTAGATAACAAGAATGAAGACCTTTATGATGACCTACTTCCATTTAATAAATAATAAATAATCATCATGCTGTACAGTTAATAAACTTATCTGTTGTGTATGCTTGTGTCTTCCTGGGAAAATCTAGTAACTTTACAGCAAAACCAAAACCAAACCCACTGTCATCAAGTCAATTCTGACTCATAGTGACCCTTTAAGACAGAGTACAGCTGCCCTGTTGAGTTTCCAAAGCTGTAAATTTTTACAAGTGCAGATTACCTCATCTTTCTCCTCCATAGTGGCTGGTGGGTTCAAATCGTTAGCAGCCCAGTGCTTTAACCACTATGCCAATTTTACAAGAACTGTGTTAACTAACCATGTATATTATTGGAAGACTTGGTGAGTGATAGGTTATTACTAGTTAGGTTTCTGGGGAGTCAAATTTTTACATGGATTTTTGACTGGGTGGGGGTTGGCACCCCAACCCCCGCATTGTTCAAGAGTCAACTCTATTTAAGTAGTATATCCATGAGGTTGCCATTTCAAAGAAAATAAGCCTATTAAGAATTCAGGCCATAATGAACTAAATTTATTTTGCACACTCTATAACCCAAGGACATTGTGAGCCTATAATAGTTTCTCATTGCATACTACCAGAAGTACTTTTTGTTTTGAGAAAGTGGTAAACATGATCAGAGATGGTTTTACTTTAGCACTTGTTATATGCCACTGCTGTTGAGTCAGATCTGACTCATAGTGACCCCTCCTTGGATTTCTGAGGCAGTAGCATAGTGGGTAAAGCACTTGACTGCTAACCAGAAGACTGGCGGTTCAAACCCACCAGCCACTCCTCGGAAGGAAGGTTGGGCAATCCTACTTCCGTAGTGATACTGCCTCGGAAACCCAAGGAGGGGTCGCTATGAGTCGGGGCTGACTTGACGGCACACAACAACAACACCAACATCACTATGGAAGTAGATTGCCCAATCATCCTTCCAAGGAGTGGCTGGTGGGTTTGAACCCCTAGACTTCTGGTTAGCAGTCAAATGACTTAGGCACAATGCTGTATAGTGTAAACTAAAGTAATAGCAAAGATGAGCATTTGCTATATTAAACAAATAATTTTGGTAGTTTCCCTTTCAAAAATAAATTCAGATCTTTTACTAGAAAATTAAATTGATTTTGTGGGAATTTGAGACATTTTCTTTTCTTTTTTTTTTTTTTTGGTGGCAGCACAGTTCATCCAAATCCTCAGTTCACATCATAACTCAAGATAAAATTGTTTTGGTTAAACTTAAAATTGAACTTAAAAAAAAAGGAAAAAAAAAAAACGTTGATGAATCTCATATATTTAAAGACAGAGGCCACTGCCTATTTCTTCTTTTGATAGATCATAACCAGGGTTACATTCAGTCATTCAGAGCATATCTGAAGCTCATTTTTGTATAGTATTAAAATTTTTCTTCATGGTGATACACTGTTAAATCTAAAGAAACCTAATTTAGAAAGAAAGCAGTGAATCAAACTCACGATTTCTGTTGCTTAAGTCATGAAGAATCAACCTGAAGGAACATGAATAGTCTTACTTTTATGCTTTAAATTTTATTTGCTTAAAATCATTCCATTTCAAGGGATTGTTCTTCTTGATTAAAATAACTTACTATTATCCCTTTGTCTAGCTTCTCATTGACTAGATAATCCTTGGAGAAATTTTAATTCATAGTATAACCATATATATTATGCTTAATACTTAGCATCTCAGCAGCATGTCATGTCTTGACCAAAGCATCAAATGAGGAAGAATGCAAAAAAGGCCCCTGAGCAACCAAAATAGATATAACCACTTTCCTGAATTAAAGTTTCTATGGAGAGTCCTAGCCAACCCCCCAAAACTCTCACTTTTTTCCTTACCTAAATTCTTATAGATAAGCTAAACTCAGCATACAGATTGAATAAGTATGGTGAAAGGATAAAATGCCCTCCCTTTCTGATTTTAAGCAATGCAATATCCCCTTGTTCTGTTTGAATGACAGCCTCCTGATCTATGTATAGGTTCCTCCTGAGTACAATTAAGTGTTCTGGAATTCCCATTTTTCTCAATGTTATCCATAATTTGTTATGAGCCACACAATCAAATGCTTTTGCATAGTCAATAAAACACAAGTAAATGTCTTTCCAGGTGTTTTTTGCTTTCAGCCAAGATCCATCTGACATCAGTAGTGATTTCTTTCATTCTATGTCCTCTTCTGAATCTATCTTGCATTTCTGGAAGTTCCCTGTCAGCATACTGCTGGAACCATTTTTGAATTATCTTCAGCAAGATTTTATTTAATGTGTGATATTAATGATATTGTTCAATAATTTCCACATTCTGTGGGATCACCTTTCTTTGGAACGGGTACAAATATGGATCTCTTCAGTCAGTGGCTGCAACAATGGGCTCGATATAGCAAGCGTTGTGAGGGTGGCACAGGAGTAGGCAGTGTTTTGTTCTGTTGTACATAGGATTGCTACGAGTCAGAGCTGACTCAATGGCACCTAACAACAAAAACAAGTTCTTAATGCTTGGATATAGCTATATTATCTAAACCCACAGCGGTTTAGGAGTAGGAAGAGTTACTAGTCAATGAATGGGAAAACCAAAAGTGGTCCCTTGCATTTTGATAACAAGGGGACACTTTAAAAGCAGACTTAAGAATGCAAAAATTACAGCCATCTGGGATTTTTCAGTGTGTGGTCAGTCATATCCAGCTTTCTCAGCCATTAGGGTGTCATTGTATTACAGAATAGCACAATAAGTAGTGTTAGTAATAATGACTTAAGGACATCAAGAAAAGATGAAAATATAGTTAATAAATGGCAACATCAACTAGTATCCAGGTTAGCAGTACCTCATTCATCCCCCTCACTCACTGCCATCAAGCCTATTCCAACTCATAGTGACCCCATTGAGTTTTCAAGGCTATAAATCTTTATGGAAACATCTTCTTGGAGCAGCTGGTAGGTTTGAACCACTTATCTTTTGGTTAGCAGCCAAATATGTTAACCACTAGACCACTAGAGCTCCTTCCTCATCCCCCTGAGGTAAGAAATCTTGGTTTGGTAATTGAAGACCCAACCACCACCATTTACACCTTTTTCATTACTAATTCAGTGTTGCTGTTTTCTGGCCTTCCCTTTATCTCCTTTTCGCTTTCAAGACTGCAAATTCATTTTCTGTCCCAGTCCTCATAATCTAGGTTCACCTGGCATAGTTTCCAGCTGAGTTTGTGATCTCTCTGTTTCCATAGAGATACTGCCTCAGAAACCAAGGAGGGTCACACTATGAGTCAGAACCAACTCAACATCAGTGAGTTTGTTTTATTGAGTTTGTTTGTTTCCATTTGGGGTTCTTCATTCACAAGAAAATGTCTTCTCATGGATGTCTGAGCCTTGAGCAATGCATCCATACTTGTTCCTTTTTACTAAACAAAATCATTATAAGGTATTCTAGAATATCTGTAATTAGTCAAGTTTTAGAAACACTGTCTTACCCTATTCCTATTCTTCCTTCATCCCAATGGGGAAGTCGTTAAGCCAGAACCAACTGCCCAGGCTGACATGAATCCTTGGGATCAAAAGATCCTACCGTACCAGATTTTTGCTGTCACAAACATAACAGACCTTAATGGAGTTCCAGGGTTACCCTTGATGGTAATAGGAAGTCATAGTCAACATTGCTCTGTTCTGGAACCTGTTTAGTCCCCTTTTCCTTATGGGATATGCAGTAATGGATGTGCAGTACATATCAGGAAAAGTTTTACCCAAAAGTGTTTGACTTTTTTTTTTTTTTTTAAGTTCTTTAAGATAACAGTTCATCAAAAACTTGATCAATGCTGCCATGTATTGTATCATCTATAACAGGTGTTTTTTTAAAAAAAAAATAATGTTGACACTTACTTGTTAATGGGTCTGTCTCTCCTTTAGCGTCAGGTTCATCACTCCTCCTGCTGGGTAATTAGGAGCTAGCTGGGGTCACCAGAGTTAACAAAAGGTGGAGATATTTTGCAAGCCTATCAGGCTTTGTATTCACATTTAACCCAGTCTGACCAGAACAGCTTTGTAGCACTACACAGGCTACCCAACACCTAGTAGGCTGCAGAAGGCTTTATTTACCTTCATGTTCAGATTTTGCTGATAAGCTTGGCCCCTGTCAACCCCCTGGAACCATTATACTAAGTAAACCCACTGCCATGAGTTGGTTCTAACTCATAATGACCCTGTAGGACAGAGCAGAACCGCCCCATAGGATTGCAAGGCTGTAATCTTTTCAGAAGCAGACTGCCTCCTCTTTCTCCCATGGAGTGGCTTGGTGGGTTCAAACCACCAGCTTTTTGGTTAGCACCCTAATGTTTTAACCACTGCATTACACCAACAATATCCCATAATATATGTGGAAATCTCTCTACAGATATTTAACCATTACATAGTATTATTGAGAAAAAGGGAGAAGTTACCTAAGGAATAGAATTCTTAGCAGGCTGTTAACATTTCTTGTTTGATTTTTTGAACTGAGTTTGGTGTTGTGCTCCACTATTTGAGCCCAAGGTTACTTTATGGGATCATTTGGACAGTTAATCTTTAGTTCTTCCTTTGCCAATTTTAGGATCAGTTTTCATTTCGTCAATATCTGCTTTTACCTAGCCTTAAACTCTTAATAATAGACTGTACACTTTTTGCAGGAAAGGATTAAATTCTTTTTTTATCTTTCCATACCCACCACAGTGTCTGCTTTTGTACACTGCATGTTGTAGGAGCTTAACAAATGGTTTAGTGGTTAAATTAATTAATTATAAATGAAACTTCTGGATAACCTGTATCTTATTGAGCTTCTAATTATTTCTACAGCAGCAGTAACTGGAAAATGCAATTTCCCAAGAGCTATGTTTTATCTCAGTTAATGTTGTTTCAGAGGGGGACTTTGTCACGATGATATAAAATTTTGATTAAACAGAAACAGCAGTTTATTTCTCTGTACTAATAGCTCCACATAAAATACCATTTGTTAAATGGAGAAACAACTGTAGGGAAAGGTTTTCTCAAAAAGTGTTATAACCAAAGCCAAGGTATAGCATTTTTAAATGATTTGTACTTCATATTTAGGGCTTGCTCAGTTAATGTATCCAGTTATTAGGCATTGGAAAATTTTGAATGAGAAACAAGATTATGAAATATATGGACCAATATGGTAGTAAAGATAAACTATATATATAGTTTGCATAAGGTAATATTGCTCTATCAAGTCATACTCTCTTTTCGCCCCTCATTTAGTAACTGGGTCATTTCTCCAAGTATATTAGGTATGACCTAGAAGTGAGTGAAAAGTTTTGAACTGCTACATTAAATCATTTCAGGGCAGAGGAAGTTAAGGGAATCAGGTAATAAGCTGGTAAAGTTAAAGGCAACTTACTAAAGGGCCCACTATAAAACGAATAGTAATTTACACACTGGGTTATCCTAATGCAGCGGTTAATCTTCATGTACCCTTCTAATGCTTAGAGTCTGGGTCAGATTCAAACAGGGCCACTGCTAACCCATTTGCCTTTGTGAAGATTAGAAAAGTGAACTCTTCTTGAGTAAAATTTTTAAGTGAGTTTATTATTCACAATTTGAATAATCTTACATTCAGACCGAAGAAAGTGGGAATGTGATTCGATGCCCACTCTGGCCTTGTTTGTTGATTCTGGACTTTAAAAAGGTCTCTGCATGGAGCAAACGGTTTGCCCTCATCTGCTAACCGAAGGGTTGGTGGTTCAAACCCCCCCCCCCCAGTGGCTCCATGAAGGAAAATCCTGGTGATCTACTTCTGTAAAGATTACAGCCAAGAAAACTACGGAGCTCAGTTCTCTGTAACACGTGGGGTTGCCATTAGTTGGAATTCACTCCATGGCAACGGATTTGGTTTTGGTTTTTTTAAGAAGGGGAAGAAGAAAGGATAAGGAATGTGGGGATAAAATTGGAGAGCACTGGCTCTACAATTTAATCAGTAGCATCCAACTTTCTTTCACCCCAACAGTGGTTATATAAACATTTTTAAATTAGTGCATCTACATTCAGTCAAGAATCCTGCAAAACTGCTGCTGAGAGGATGTGCCTCTTTGGTTCAGCCTGGCTCTGTGGGCTGAATGGATGTGAGCCTGTATCCTGGCAGGAGCAACCCTATGTGTTTACCTACACACGTATTCCAGATTGTCAGGGCTCACACACAATGGCATTACATACATACTCCACCCTACGCCATGAGTTTACCCTTTTTGGTTTAGAAAATGGGCCAATCAGAATCGAACTTCCTAGAGCAGGAAGCAGGTACCCAGATATGCCAGTGGGTGTACATATGCCTAGTTCTTCTGAGCAAATGCTTATTCTTGGGGCCAAAGTGGATATAAGTAAGAGGGAATTTCCTGTTACTTTCAGGTTTCAACCGGGAGACCCCATATCTCCTCTGCTGTCACATGTGTCTCATATAACTTCATAGACCTGCTTTGTGAATACTGCTCTCCCCACCACCACCTACAGCTATGGTGCTCTTGTGCTACCCTGGATTCAGCTTCCTAAGAAGTATACAGCATTCCACCGAGTACTCTAATACAATGTTTTTCATATTTAAATGAGCACTTCAATGTTTAAAATAGCATTTTGAGATTTTTTCACTTACAGTTTCCACATTTTACTTTTCTTAAATGAATGCTTATACTTTTGTATACTTGTGCTTTTCTAAATGGAATATAACTGAATAAATATTTCAGCTTACATATTTAAATGGTAAAAGCATGTATTTAGTTATTAATCCTCCAATTGTGAGGTTAGAAATATACAGCCTCCTGAATTTCTGAACAAAAAGCAATAGATAGTCCTTTTAAGACTATGAGTCTATTCAGAACTTTCTAACATGAGCTGCAAAGTTGGAGAGGCTTTCTTATATTAGAGTGCCCTGACATTTCAGCTGAAAGTGAGTTGTAATCCCCTAAAGATCTCATGCTCCCACCAAATTTAAACCTCATTCTAATGTTAATCTACTACTTGATGTTAGACTGGATTAGAAACACTAGCCTAATGAGCCTTTCATGTTAGAAGTGTCTTTTAGTGACATAAATTCACATTTAGGGTATAATTTTGCCACGAGGTTAACAATGTTATGTTTAAATTTTGTACTATGGAAAATTTCAAACATATACAAAGTGCGAGAGAATAAGATAATGAACACTTAGACATTACCCAGCTTCAGCAGTTATTCACATTTTGTCAATCACATTTCCTTTAAAACTTCATTTCTTGATTTCCTTTCCTGTAGCATTTTAAGGAGCTCTGATGGTGTAGTGCCTAAGGCATTTGATTGCTAACCAGAAGGTTGGTGGTTCAAATCCACCAGCCACTCCATAGAAGGAAAGTTGGGCAATCTACTTCTTTAAAGATTTTCCACCTCAGAAACCGAAACCCAAAGGGAGTTGCTATAAGTTAGAATAGACTCGATGCAGTGAGGTTTTTTTTTTAAATAGTATTTTAAATGAAATCCTAGATATAATGCTAATTAAATTATACATTAAAAACTTTTTTTCCATAATTACCATAATGTTATCACACCTACAAAATTAATAATAATTCCTTAATATCATCTAATCAAACTCAAAACTCACTGCCATTAAGTTGATTCCAACTCACAGACTCCCATTGGATTTCTGAGGCAGTAAATCTTTATGGAAGTAGACTGCCCCATTTTCCTTCCATGGAGCACCTGGTGGGTTTGAACCACCAACCTTCTGGTTAGCAGTCAAATTCCTTAGGCACTACACCACCAGAGCTCCTTTATATCATCTAATACTGTTTTATAGTTAATTTTCCTATCTCAAAACGTCTTTTTACAGATGGTTCAAATAATATTCCATGCATTAAATTTGGTGGTTAATATGTCTTGGGTCTCTTTTGTGCCAATATAAATAAGTATTTCTATTTTTTCTTTACATTATCTTATAATTTATCTAGGAAACTTAAGGAATAATTTGCTACCAAAATTGAATCCTTAGGCATTATTTTTGAACCATTAGTTTGCACATTGTTTACATTTCAGATTCATAAATAGTTATAGCTGAAATATGAAAGATCAGAAAAAAATTAAAAAAAACTTTCATTTTGTGATTCAAAACAGTTATGAATTGATTTTATAACAGAAGGGTAGAACCCAAATACAGACATTTAGCCCCCACCTTGTTTGAATTCCAGTAGGTCTGTGTTAAATAACATTTTTAAGCTGCATTAAAATTTCTCCTATACAAAATATTACTTTATTAATTAATAAAAAAATTTTTAATTATGAGTCCTTTGCTTCTGGTATTTTATCATTTTCCTCTTTCAGATTTTGGGTCTGTATTTCAGTATAGTAAGTTCAAACTAGGACACTATTTTCGTAATGAACGGGTGAGTATATCTCCTCTACTCTGCCCAATAACATAGCTAAAAAAGTGGCTTGCCCATTTGATAATATTTCCATTGAGCTCAGTATGCTATCTTGCTATGAAAATAGTTGAATCGTATATTTGCATCTTTTTTTCTAATAATTAGTTTTGTATTCTATCATGTTAATTGATTATTTTCTTTTAACATTGCTAAGAGGAAGACAGAAAAGAATTTGTACTGCCACTGTAATTTTAACACGACCATACTTGATTTAAATTGTGCAGTGCTGCTAAAATGCTTCAAAATTTTTCACCATTTCTTTTTATAAACTCTCAATCTTGTGATATCTTTCCTTTCTTAGGACATGAACGAGTCTGCCAAACAAGAAGATATTTTGGAATCTACAACAGATGCTGCAGAATGGAGTCTAGAAGTGGAACGTGTACTACCACAACTGAAAGTCACGATTAGGACTGACAATAAGGTATAAAAAAGAGAGTATATTTTTGTTCAAATAATTTTTTATAAGGCAATTTCAGGGTCATGGGTACTCCTAATTATTCAGTTTTCAACATTTTATCTTAATAGGGATTTAACAAATTGTTGTTAAATGAATAGATAATATATTACAGTCCCAAAAGCAAGGGATAGATCTTTAATGGTTTGGAATGTATCATGTTTTCTTGGTATTGAGGGATATGTACAGAAATATATTTTCTTGGAAATCATATTTTGTTTAGGTGATTATTGAATTAAGTTGGAATTCTATGACTAATAATAATTGATTAGAGCTACAGTATGGTTTAGAATTCTTCTGGATGGCAAAAGAGAAGACATCCTAGAAATTGCCTTAAATAAGCTGATTGAAACATATGTTTGAAAGTTAAATACTAAGAATATAGTAGTGAAATCATATGCAAAAAGATTTAGGGATTATAGCAGGTGAACTTTCTATAAACATATTTCTGCTACCTTTTTGCCTAAAATTTTGTAAATAATGACTTCTGGGTAATTTAATAAGGGACTGACTAGACAATGCTGTTCTCATTAGCACTATAATAATTCCCACAAAAAGTGCTAGTCGGGAGAGTTCTGGCAAGATGGTGGACTAGGCAGAAAGACTACACAGACCATCTTCAACAAAGAAAAGGGAAACCAATTAACACAGACACAGA
>NW_006921753.1:2476612-2485906 GCF_000298275.1 Orycteropus afer afer
CATGGAGGGATGGACACTGGGAAGAGGTATCTATGGGGAGGAAGTGGGAGGGGAGCTATTGCATTGTGGTAAACTGTGGTCAATGTCTGCAGCCTGTTTAGCATAAGTTTACCCACTCATTATGGATGGCAGCTACTATTCAGCTACCTTGAGGGTGAAATCTTTGTTTGCACAGCTCTCATTTGTAAATATATATTACTAAGAATTTCTTCTTCACTGATTAGATCTTTTCTCCTAGAGTCTTAATTTGCAAAAATGTAATTTGTAATTCTTTGGTTTCATCAGAACAGATTCTCTTCATAATATTAAAAATCACTATCATTGTGATTCTAGTTAGAATGACATGTTAAAACAATCATCTGTCTGGGAATTTTAAAGTATGGCTTAATCCCAGGAGGAAGCAAGTTTAATCTGTTTACTTTCAGGCTAAGTAAACTGTTGGAGTGAAACATCTCATTTAGAACCTAATAGGACCACATGAGGATTTTTTTTAGGCCCCATTATTGATTTCCACACAATAGAAGTAACTTAATAAACAAAGAAAGAATATAAATTTAACTGCCAACATGTTTGGTTTTACAAAACTAAGTGCAAGCCAAATTCTGTTACAGACCAGTGTTGCAATAATCACAATACTGGGTCTTTGGAGAATTAACATTCCCCTGATTTAGTGAATTAACGAGTTGAAAGTTGGACTCATACCACTCATTACCAGTGATGATTTTATAAGAATATACCAGGCTAAATAAATTATATAATCTTAAGTTTTAGGTAACATTCCAAAATGTCAGAAATAGGTTTTTCTTTCTTTCTTTCTTTTAAAAATATGTGAATATCATTTTGAATTTAGATTTTTGTGGTCAAATGGATTTGAGGTCATATTGATTGTTTTTTCAGAATTTTCTTATCATCTGGTGTTTGCTTCCAGTGTTTCATAAATTCTTCTGCCTTTTAAAAGTAGCAAATAGAAAATACACCTTTAGGGTTAATTCTTTATTCAGCCTACTTAACAAAAATTTTATATTGGCTTGAGAAAATAAGAGCTGTTACTGTGTTGTTGTCATGTGCTGTCAAGTCGGACCCAACTCATAGCGACCCCTCCTTGGGTTTCCAAGGCAGTATCACTATGGAAGTAGATTGCGCAACCTTCCTCCCGAGGAGTGGCTGGTAGGTTTGAACTGCCAGCCTTTTGGTTAACAGCCTTAGGCACTACACTACTAGAGCTCCTATAAATAGATATCTTTCTTATGTCTCAGAAATAGAAATAAAATAATCTGGTTGCATATGAGGTTTCTTCTCATTCAGTATCCTCCTTACATCAAAAGAGGATGACTCCAGAATCATAGATTCAATTCTTCAACTCCCGATTCTTCACCAAAACCAAATCTGTCCTTTATTGTTGGCTAAAACAATAACCTCTCATTCTACACAGCCTATTTATATTTGGGACATTCAGAGAATTTAATTTAGGATTGTTATTTTTTACTGATCACTAGTTAGTTAGTTTTTATTTAGCGTAAAGATGTAGTGCCAAGGCATTTGACTGCTAACCAGAAGGCTGGTGGTTCAAACCCACCAGCCACTCCTCAGAAGGAAGGTTAAGTGATCTAATTCCATAGTGATACTGCCTTAGAAACCCAAGGAGGGGTCTCTATGAGTCGGATCCAGCTTGACGGCAATTGGTTATTTAAATCTAGTATAAACTTCTTTAAGATCTCCTTCTGTCAGTAGTAAATATCCCATATTTATTTGGTACTGGATCAAATACTTGTTTTTGCTTTTTCATTTTTTTTCAAATTCACTTTATTCCTTCTACACTTTCTAACAGGGAATAATAAATAAATAAATATCCTTTTTCTGTTCTTTTTGTATATTATACTATGTATTAGAGATCTTATCAGGGCTTTGAACTGGTTCTTCTCAGTTCAATTGTGGTTGACAAAGTGAAACCAGGATGGACCCGAATTTGTAAAATGTGGTGCATGGAACATGATAAATTACTGGTCAGTGCCCTGTTAGGAGCTTAATCTCCCTTTTATAAAAAAAGGGCAACGTGTGCATTGCATGGCAACCAAATCTCTTGACAAGCAGCCTACCGTGCCACTTTCAATCTGTTGCTCTCCACAGTCCCGGCAATAATTCCAGTCTGTCGCATCAGGCTGTGAAAGGGCTCACTACACTTCTTCCGAGTCTCCCATTCCAGGGCTTTGACCATAATTGTTCCCAGCCCAGTTGTCATTCTGCTTTACCCAAATTTCAAAAAAATCAGATCTATCCCATTTGCCTCATAGGCCATGACTGAACCATTTTGAACCAGTTTGAACCAATATTTTATCTTTGCATACTCACCATAATATTTTAGTCAGGTTTTTGTTGCTAGACTAGCGTCTTGTTGTCTGGCACCACCTGATGTAGTTGCCAGTTTTCAAAGAATTCAAACTAATTTGAATATTAGCAAAATACAGTTAAGAGAATGTTGCCAAAAATACAAGTAATATATTCTATAATTGAAGATAAAAGGTTTTTATTATATGCTGGTCTGAATCAACTATATTAGTAGTTTCCTTTTTCAGTGTCGGTTATAGAAGATACTCCTAGTGATTATAGTAAGAAGTCTAAAGACACAATTATAAGTTCTGCCAAGAGTCAATAAATTCAGCCAAATCCTAGGTCATTCTACTCTAACTAATGAATGACCTCAATTATGAACAAGTGGCTAAGGATCAAGAATTAATTATTTTGAATGGAAGTCTGAGGGCACATTGGTCTCACCTAAAATTGTATATTGTTGGCACACTGAAACTCTATGTCTTGCAATTTTTTAGTTTTCTAGTTTTTTTCTTCTTTATTTTTCTTACTCCTTCCTCTTCTGCCTGTTCTTTTATATTTTCTCTTTCATAATATTCTTTATTAAACTGAATAGTGGTGCCCATAAGTATTATATAACTGTTGTTATGGGATAAAGCTAAGTTACCAAAACCAAACTCACTGCCGTTGAGTTAGATCCAACTCATAGCGACCCCTCCTTGGGTTTCCGAGGCGGTATCACTACGGAAGTAGATTGCCTAAGCTACCTTCCGAGGAGTGGCTGGTGGGTTTGAATCCCAGCCTTCTGGTTAGCAGTTAGATGCCTTAGGCACTATGCCACCAGAGCTAAGTTAAAGCAAACAATATCTATGAGTATACTTAGACTAGATTTAAATGTGTAACTTGTCAAGAATCATCCTAACCGCTGAGTCTTTTTAAAATTCTGTTTTTAGTTATAAATGTAATCCTGAAGCAATTTTTCCAGGATAGGAAGGTGCAGATTGTGCTATAAATTAGAAGCTAGAGATCATACATTCAGTCCCACTGTCAGTTCCTGATTTATTGAGCCAAGATTTAAAAAATTTAGTGTAACTGTGGTGGCCAAAAAGAGCCAGAGCAGATGGAACTTATCTCATGCATCTATCCTTGGCCTCTAAAGTTCAGATTTGTACCACTTTTTAACTCTGTGACCTAGGGTAAGCTGATACACCACCCTGTTGCTGCAAAGCACCTCGGAGAGTGGCGCATAGTTAATACCTGATAAATGCTAACTATGATGATGTTACATTATTACTGTGTTTTAAATAGTCCCTTTATATTTGATGTCTGTAATGATACTCAGGAAGAATTTATAAAATTTCTAAATGCTCCATCATTTAAGAGAATATTTATAAATATAAGCCTCTTCTGGTTCTTGAATCAAATTTGTATTAGCAGATTATATCCTTCCATGGGGAGAAAAAATGCCAAGTCAGGGTCCAGGTCTTCAAGTGGTATCTCTCTGCCTTCAGCAGAGGATAGAAAAGAAAAATAATCATCATTCATAATTCTATGACTTGAGATAATTATAACTATTACTTTGATAAATCTTTCCAGTTTTTTCCCTTAAAAAAACATATATATAGCATAATGATAATGCTGATGAAAATTAAAGACTACAGTCTGCAGTATGGATTACACCTCAACATAAAGATAACAAAAACCCTCACAACTGGACTAATAGTTAAAACTGACATTTACTTTTTACTGTGTGTCAGGTCCTGTTCTTAGCACTTTACATTTATTGACTCATGGTAAAGTGCCTAAGGCATTTGACTGCTAACCAGAAGGCCGGTGGTTCAAACCCACCAGCCACTCATCGGAAGGAAGATTGGGCAATCTACTTCCTTAGTGACACTGTCTTGGAAACCCAAGGAAGAGTCACTATGAGTTGGATACAACTAGATGCCAGTGAGTTTGGTTGGTCTTTGGAACACCCTTTGAGATGCAGGTACTACAGATGAGGATACTGAAACACAGAGAGGTTAAGTAACTTGTCTCTGTCTAGTAAGAAAGACAAATAAGAGATTTGAACCTACAGCCCAGGCTTTTACCTATTAATTAAAGACAATAAAAAATAAATAAATAAATAAACTCACTGCCATGGAGTCAGATTCGACTCATAGCAACCCCTCCTTGGGTTGCCAAGGCAGTATCACTGCGGAAGTAGATTGCCCAACCTTCCTTCCAAGGAGTGGCTGGTGGGTTTGAACAGCCAGCCTTCTGGTTAGCAGTCACATTAGTTAGGCACTATGCCACCAGAGCTCCCAAAGAAAATATAAACCAAAACCAAACCAAACTCACTGCCGTCAAGTTGGATCTGACTCATAGTGATCCCTCCTTGGGTTTCCAAGGTGATTTCACTATGGAAGTAGATTGCCTTACCTTCCTTCTGAGGAGTGGCTGGTGGGTTTGAACCACCAGCCTTCTGATTAGCAGTCAGATGCCTTGGGCACTATGCCACAACATAGAACACCTATTAAAAGCACAAATTCTGAATCCAGTTTACTTGAATACAAAGTCTGGCTCTAACACTTCCTAGCTGTTGGACCCTTTGGGCAAGTTACTCAACTACTCTGTACCTCAGTTTCCTTATCTATAAAATAGAGGCATTTGACTGCTAACCAGAACCAGCAGAGGGTGAGTGTTTGCTGTGGGTAGAGCCATCCCTGGACCACAGGCCACAGTAAACCAGTCCCAGGACCAGCAGAAGGTGGGTGCTTGCCCCTGGGGCAGGCTGGGTAAGCAAGCACAGAGGGGGAGACCAGGAAATGAGCAGAGAGGTGTAGAACATCTAGGGGAACACACTTATCTGTCAGTTTGTCCTGCTGTGATGGCTTGAGTGTTGCTGTGAGGCTGGAGACTATGCCACCGGTGTTTCAAATGCCACCAGGTTTACCCATGGTGAACAGGTTTCAGGAGAGCCTCTAGACTAAGACAAACTTGGAAGAAGGAGGAGGCCATCCACTTCTCAAAGAATTGGCCAGTGAGAACCTTATGAATAGCAGTGAAACATTGTGTGATAAAGTCCAGGAAGATGAGCCTCTTAGGTCCAAAGGCACTCAAACTATGACTGGAGAAGAGCTGCCTCCTCAGAATAGACCTGACCTTAATGATGTACATAGAGTAAAGCTTTCAGGACCCCCATTTGCTGATGTGGCATATCTCAAGATAAGAAGAAACAGCTGCAAATATCCATTAATAATTAGAACATAGAATGTATGAAGTATGAATGTAGGAAAACTGCAAGTTGTCAAAAATGAAATGGAACACATAAAGTCAATATCCTAGGCATTATTGTTGTTGTTGTTATGTGCCCTCGAGTCAGCCCTGACTCATAGCGACCCCTTCTTGGGTTTCCGAGGCAGTATCACTACGGAAGTAGGATTGCCCAGCCTTCCTTCTGAGGAGTGGCTGGTGGGTTTGAACCGCCAGCCTTCTGGTTAGCAGTCAAGTGCCTTAGCCACTATACTACCAGAGCTCCCATCCTAGGCATTAGTGAACTGAAATTGACTGGTATTGGCCATTTTGAATCAGACAACCATATGATATACTATGCCGAGAATGACAAATTGAAGAGGAATGGCGTGGCATTTATCGTCACAAAGACTGTTTCAAGATCTGTCCAGAAGTACAGTGCTGTTGGTGATAGGATAATATCCATATGCAATGGCAGTGAGTTTGGTTTTTTGACAAGGAAGACCAGTTAATACTATGATTATTCAAATTTATGCACCAACCACTGAAGCCAAAGATGAAGAAATTGAAGATTTTTACCAACTTCTGCAGTCTGAAATTGACCAAACATGCAATCAAGGTGTGTTAATTATCACTGGTGATTGGAAGGCAAAAGTTGGAAACAAAGAAGAATCACCAGTAGTTGGAAAATATGGACTTGGTGATAGAAATGTTGCTGGAGATTGCATGATAGAATTTTGCAAGACCAACCGCTTATTCATTGCAAATACCTTTTTTCAACAACACAAATGGTGACTATACACTTGGACTTCACCAGATGAAATACACAGGAATCAGATTGACTACATCTGTGGCAAAAGTGATGGAGAAGCTCAGTATCTTCAGCCAAAACAAGGCCAGGAGCTGACTGTGGAACAGACCATCAGCTGCTCATATCCAAGTTCAAGATGAAGCGGAAGACAATTAAAATAAGTCCACAAGAGCCAAAATATGATCTTGATTATATCCCTTCTGAATTTAGAGACCATCTAAAGAATAGATTTGATGTGTTGAACACCAGTGACCGAAAACCAGAAGAATTGTGGGATGATATCAAGAACATCATCCATGAAGAAAGCAAGAGGTCATTAAAAAGACAGGAATGGAAGAAAAGACCAAAATGGATGTCCGAAGAGACCCTGAAACTTGCCCTTGAACAGAGAGTAGCTAAAGCAGATGGAAGAATTGATGGGATAAAAGAGCTGAACAGAAGATTCCAAAGGCAGCTCGAGAAGACAAAGTCAATTATTATAATGAAATGTGCA
Source organism: Orycteropus afer afer (assembly GCF_000298275.1). Taxonomy (NCBI): domain Eukaryota; kingdom Metazoa; phylum Chordata; class Mammalia; order Tubulidentata; family Orycteropodidae; genus Orycteropus; species Orycteropus afer. The sequence goes on from NW_006921753.1 coordinate 2,483,461, forward strand.
AAGACCTAGAGTTGGAAAACCAGAAGGGAAGAACACTCTTGGCATTTCTCAAGCTGAAAGAACTGAGGAAAAAAAAATAAGCCTCAAATTGCAATATTGAAAGATTCCACGGACAATATGCAGGAATGATGCAAGAAACATTGAAAGAAGATGGATGGAATACACTATACCAAAAAGAATTGATAGATGATCATCCATTTCAGGAGGTGGCATATGATCAAGAAGCAATGGTATTGAAGGAAGAAGTCAAAGCTACACTGAAGGAATTGGTAAAAAACAAAGCTCTGGGAATTGATGGAATACCCATTGAGATGTTTCAACAAGTGGATGCTGTGCTGGAGGTACTCACTTGGCTATGCCAAGAGATTTGGAAGACAACTGCCTGGCCAACTGACTGGAAGAGATCCATATTTGCACCCATTCCAAAGAAAGGTGATCCCACAGAAAGTGGAAGTTGTTAAACAATATCATTAATATCATATGCAAGTAAAATCTTGCTGAAGATAATTCGAAAACCATTGCAGCAGTATGTAGACAGAGAACTTCCAGAAATGCAAGCTGGATTCAGAAGGGGATGTGGTATGAGAGATATCATAGCTAATGTCAGATGGATTTTGGCTCAAAGCAAAGATTACCAGAAAGATCTTTACTTGTGTTTTATTGACTATGCAAACGCATTTGATTGTGTGGATCACAAGAAATTGTGGATAACATTGAGAAGAATGGCAATTCCAGAACACTTAATTGTACTCATGAGGCACTTGTACATAGATCAGGAGGCTGTCACTCGAACAGAACAAGGGGATGCTGCATGGTTTAAGATCAGGAAGGGAGTGTGTCAGAGTTGTAGCCTTTCACCATACTTACTCAATCTGTATGCTGAGCAAATAATCTGAGAAGCTAGACTGTATGAAGAAGAACATGGCATCAGGATTGGGGGAAGGCTCATTAACAACCTGAGATACGCAGATGACACAAATTTTGTTGCTGAAAGTGAGGATGATTGGAGTGTTTACTGATGAAAATTAAAGATTACAGTCTGCAGTATGGATTACACCTTAACATAAAGATAACAAAAACCCTCAAAACTGGACCAATAAGCAGCATCACGATAGATGGAGAAAAGAGTGAAGTTGTCAAAGACTTCATATTGCTTGGTTCTATAATCAACACCAATGGAAGCAGCAGTAAAGACATCAGAAGACTTACTGCATTGGGCAAATCTGTTGCAAGAGACCTCTTTCAAGTGCTGAAGAGCAAAGATATCTCCTTGGAGACTAAGATGCACCTGACCCAAGCCATGGTATTTTCAGTTGCCTCATATGCATGTGAGAGCTGGACAATGAAAAGGAAGACCAAAGAAAAGTTGATGCTTTTGAGTTGTGGTGTTGGTGAAGAATGCTGAAAGTACAGTGGACTGCTAAAAGGACTAACAAATCTATTCTTGAAGAAGTGCAGATGGAATGGTCCTTGGAAGTGAGAATGGCCTGACTTCATCTCACCCAGTTTGGTCATGTTGTCAGATGGGACCATTCTCTACAGAGGGATGTCATGCTTGGTAAGGTGGTGGGTCAACAAAAAAGGGGAAGGCCCTCAACAAGATGGATTGACATGGTGGCTGCAGTGATGGGCTTGGGTATAGTAGGGATTTGTGAGGCTGGCACAAGACCAGGTGGTGTCTCGTTCTGCTGTGCATAGGGTCACTGTGAGTCAGAGCCACCTTGACAGCACCTAACAACAACAACTGTTTTTCTATGCTGTTTCTGTGCTTTGATTGAAAGAATTGAGATTACACCACTTTTTTTAACAAAACATATCATGAGCATTTCTATCCATCATTAAAATTATAAACCATAACTTTAATGGCTGTCTCTAATGCTTGAAGGGTACCATCAATCTCTGGCTGAATGTCAGATAGAAGAGATGGCTTGGACAAAAGCAGGAAGGTGGAGAATTGGCAAGGCAGAGTGGTCCAAGAGCTTGAAGTTAGCTTATGTTCAAGCATAAGGACTGTAGGTCTGGGAGCACAGACCATAGCAAGAAATTGATCAGTGTCAGTGAGTCATTTTAGAGAAACTAGTGGTTGTTAAAGGTGGAAGTCCAGTTGGAAGGTATAATATGGGGAGTAGGAAGCAGCTATTAAGATTAAATTGAAACTGGATTGAGAAATCTTATATAATTATCCATTGCTGCATGAGTGTACAGTCAGACCAGCCACTTGGTTATTTTGTTTCTCACAAGTTTGTGTGAGAGGCTGTCTTCCAGGACAATTTGGAACAATTATTGAAAGGTAATACATTTAAGCATTATTGAAAAGTGTTTAATTCCATAATGTTGTTGTTGTTATGTGCCGTCAAGTCGGCCCCGACTCATAGCGACCCCTCCTTGGGTTTCCGAGGCAGTATCACTACGGAAGTAGGATTGCCCAACCTTCCTTCCGAGGAGT
>NW_006921753.1:2486016-2487805 GCF_000298275.1 Orycteropus afer afer
GATTTTTTTTATATTTTTTTTTTTTTTTTTTTTAATTTTTAGTGAATCATTTGATGATTGCTTGTATAATAGTTGAAACAGCTGGCAAAAAAATTCTGTGTGCCCCATATTTCTGGGAGAATAGAAAATGTGGATGCATTTTCATATAGATTCTCACTTTCTGGTTTTCTGCCCCCCCCCCAAGTTTTGAATCTATAAATAAGTACTTCATGCTGTCTTGAGGAAAATTCCTCTATCTTGTTTTCTTTTTACTATAAAAAAAGCCTTTATTTGACTTCATTCATTGAACCAAGGGAAAGTGGTTTCTTAAAATGATCTTATTAATCTTTATTGGAAAAATGATTTTTTTCCCAAAACAAAGATTTTTTTAATCACAGTAGAGACAGAGTAAACATTAACAATATTTCTTACTCTTCACAAATAAGGAAGAATAGGAAGTATGAAATCAGTTTTTAACTAAACCTTACAGGACTCTTTTCTTCAATTATTCAGTACTTATTCCTAAAAGATTGTATGTTTTAATAATTTAATGTAAGGTATTTAATATATTGAACAAATGTTCTAACATGCTTTAATGCCCTGTGGATATTGTAATTAAAAAATTTGATTAATGACTTAAATAGATTTTTTTCTAAACTGTAATGAAATGTTTCCTGCTTTGTTGTTTTAAAGGATAGTTGGCTAGCTACTCCCTTCATTCCACCAAAATGTCTCCAGTAATTATGTAAATCTTCAGGTTCATTACAAGGAATTTAGATACAGAGATTACGTTTTTAAGAAAGCTTTCAAAATACTACAGCATGTGTTTTTAATTATTACAAACCTTTGATTCCTTGAACTGCTTTTTAAAATCCTTACCTGTTCTTCATTTTCTGACTTTCTCAGGGTATAGTTGTAAAAAGAACCTTGAACTTCAAATTTTAACTCCAAGCAATTGGATCTTGTTTTAACATAAATAAACTACACAGGTGTTGCCTTGGGTAATTCACAACAGGAAACCTTTCGGGAGGAGTCACTGTGCTAAGAATGGACTCATTGTAATAGTCTGGAGCCCTTGGGCTCACCAGTCTCAGTGAATTAAAACCTAAGAGGGAGGAGACATGCCTTCATAACTCAGCAGGTGGAATTCCATTTAAATGAACCTGGAGGGACTCCGAATTACTCTTAGATATAAGTCTCTTCAAATTGGAAGCCAAATTCTGCAGAAAAACACAACAGTAGGCTTTCTCTTTTTACTACTGTAGACAAATCAGTGTTGGGAAGCAATAGAGAAGTTATTTTTCCCATTCCAAAGCAGTGGAGAGAGTAACTTGCTTTGACGTTCTGCCATCACCATGTTTGGATGAAATGTAAGATGGTGTTAATAAAATTTAGTTTTTCTAAATATTTCTGGAATGCATGGGCTTATAAATTGTTACAGTTTGGAATAGAGAACATTTCTTAAGATTTGTACTCTGGTTGTTGGATAGCATAGATTGATAGGATTCCTGCATCCATGAGCAAAAAGGTATACAGTATTCTGTGGGGAAGATACAGGACTATATTTTATGTATACATTAGTTATTAAAATGAGATTCTGCTTGTCATTTGACTAATAGAAAGAGTGCATTTATAATTCTTACAGATTTCCTGATAGACTGACCTGTTGAGAAATATTCACATAATTAAGAAAAATTAAACACCATCTGACCTGCAACCTATACAACTATGAGACCAGAAGAACTAGATGGTGCCCGGCTACCACTGTCATCCACTTGGAAGGGATGTATGAGATCCTGCATAGAGAGGG
>NW_006921753.1:2488260-2492240 GCF_000298275.1 Orycteropus afer afer
AAAAAAAAAAAAAAAGAAAAATTAAGTATCAAATTTAAAAGGGGAAAAAATCAGCTTTTACAATTACTAGTAACAAATGTAAATGCAGGTGGCAATAAGTTGGTCTCCATGAAGCTCTGTGCAGGAGTAATAGCTCCAATTACTGTCACAAATGTTGGTAATTGTATCTATTGCTGCCAGACAATAAATGCTTTTTAATATAGTAAGGCCATAAATGTACATGCTGCTGTTGTTTAAACAAAATACAATTTACAGCAAATTTATCCTTGAAACACCTGCTATAATCAAAAGGAGGTGAACACTAACAAAATAAACTACCTAAATTAAGTAGACACACATACTTTTTTTAGTCCAGTCTGAATGATTACTCAACTACCACACTTCTCAGAGAATGAGTGGAGATATGCACTGATGGGACTGCAAACTAGATTTTAAATCCAAGCTTTCTTAAAGGAGACTAAACAAAACAGAATATTGTTTTGGGTCTTTATAGTTTTAAAACGTGGTGGTGTTTTGCAAGGTCACCTGTTTTCAGTTTGTTGTATGTGGGTCGTAGATATCACCAGGGTTACAGGAAAGAATATTGTGGTTTAAATTATACAAGTAAAAATACATACAGTACAGAGGTAGAGAAAATCCCAGCCAATAAGCAGGAAGGATTTTTAGTTGCTCCTGTCACAGTCTTGCTGATCATTTGGGATATTCTGTGTTTAAAGATATTGATGATGCCTTCCAGAAGATTTATCCTGAGTGTGATAAATATTTCAATTGTTTCAGGCATAGGTTGCGTTTATCACCAGTTAAAATAGGAGAACAAGTGTTTTTCTTTGGAGATTACCATCAGTTGTAACCAAAGAGCATCAGATTGGTAGCACATTTAAGGAAATAACTAATAAATGAAAAAAACAAACTAACTGCCATTGAGTCACTTCCAACTCATAGCAACCCCCACTGGTTTCTGAGGTGGTAAATCTTTACAGAAGTAGATTGCCCCATCTTCCTTCTGTGGAGTGGCTGGTAGGTTTGAACCTCCAGCCTTCTGGTTGGCAGGCAAATGCTTTAGGCACTGCACCACCAGAGTTCCTTAATAAAGACTTAAATATTATGTAAATACTGCAGAGGAAAATGAATAATGCCCTGCTGCAGATATACCTCAAATAGGCATTTATGATTGAGAGCAGTGAATTAATGGATATTGATTATAATTAAAATTTCTAGACTACCTAAATATTTCATTACTGCAAAGTATGATTTAATGTTTCCTTTAAATTGTTGTTAGATGCTTGTTCTGGTTACCTAGTGCCACTCTGAGAAGAATATGCCACAAATGGGATGGCTTGAACAAACAGGAGTTTATTCTTAAATTTGGACGCTTTAAGTCCAAGTTCAAAGTACCAGGCTCTAGGGGCTGGGTGAAAGCCCCTCGACCTTAGGCTTCAGCTCTACCTCTTGCTCCTGGCCCACTGAAGCTGGAGAGGCATCTCTTCACTCAGGATGCTACTGGCTACTGAGGCTAACAAGACCAAGGTTGACAAATAAAATGGCACAGTCCCAATGTTACCAAACCACACAACAGGCCATTCATTCAAGTCCATTGTGTGTCCCAAGGTCGGCAGAGTATGGCAGGCTGCTGAACAACAACATGGCTACATGAAGGGTCCAAGTGTACCATAAGCCAGAGACCATTCCCAAAGTTGTTTTTTATATACAGGAAGCAGACCACATTCCTAAAGCAGCTCCTCAGCTGCTAGGTCCCACCATGGAGTTGATTGCCAGTCTCATCATGGGGAATAACTGCCCAGCCACTCAACCAGGCCCAGCCAAGTTGACACATAGACTTAACCACCACAGTGCTGTTGAGTTGGTTCTGACTCATAGTAACATGTATGTACAACAGAATGAAACACTGCCCAGTCCTAAGCTATCCTCACAGTTCTTGCTGTGTTTGAGCCTATTGTTACATCTGCTATGTCAATCCATCTCACTGAGGATCTTCCTATTTTTCACATACCCTCTACTTTACCAAGTATAATGTCCTTCCCAGGGATTGATCCATCCAGTAACATGTCCAAAGTACATGACAAAGTCTTGCCATCCCCACTTTTAGGGAACATTCTTCTTCCAAGACAGATTTGTTTGTTCTTCTGGTATATTCATGGTATATTCAGAACTCTTTACCAACACTGTAATTAAATGTGTCAATTCTTCTTCACTCTTCCTTTTTCATTGTCAGCTTTTGCATCCATATGAGGTGATTGAAAATACCATGACTTAGGTCAGGGACACCTTAGTCCTCAAGGTGATATCTTTACTTTTTAACATGTAAAGAGGTCTTCTATAGCAGATTTGCCCAATGTAGTACACTGTTTGATTTATTGATTGCTGCTTCCATGAGTGTTGATTGTGGATCCAAGAAAAATGAATTCCTTGACAACTTCTGTCTTTTCTTCATGCTTCATTGTTTATTGGTCCTTTTGTGAGTAGTTTTGTTTTCTTCATGTTGAGGTGTAATTCATACTGAAGGCTGTAATCTCTGATCTTCTTCAGTAAGTGATTCAAGTCATCTTCACTTTCAGCAAGCAAGGTTGTGTCATCTTATATCACTGGTTGTTAATGAGTCTTCGTCCATTCCTGATGCCACATGTTTCTTCATATAGTCCAACTTCTTGGATTATTTATTCATGTTACAGATTGAATAAGTATGATGAAAGGATACAAGCCTGATGCACACTCTTCCTGATTTTAAACCATGCAGTATTCCCTTGTTCTGTTCAGACAACTGCCTCTTGGTCTTTGTACAGGTTCTGCATGAGCACAATTAAGTGTTCTGGCAATGTTATCCATAATTTTTTATGATCTGCACAGTCGAATGCCTTTGCGTAGTCAGTAAAATACAGGTAAACATTTTTCTGGTATTCCCTGCTTACAGCCAAATTCATTTGACATCAGCAGTGATATCCCTCGTTCCATGTCCTCTTCTGATTCCAGCTTGAATTTCTGGCAGTTTCATTTTGATGTACTGCTGCAACCATTTTTTTAATTATCTTCAGCATAATTTCACTTGCATGTAGTTTATTAATGATATTGTTCAATAATTTCCTCATTCTGTTGGGCCATCTTTCTATGGAATAGGCATGCATCTGGATCTCTTCAAATCACTTGGCCAGGACACTGTCTTCCAAATTGCTTGGCATAGACAAGTGAGCTTTTCCAGCATTGCATCCATTTGTTGAAACATATCACTTGGTATTCTGTCAGTTCCTGGACTCTTGTTTTTCACCAATGCTTTCAGTGTATCTTGGGCTTCTTCATTCAGTACTATGGGTTCCTGAACATAAGCCATCTCCTGAAATGGTTAGACATCAACCAATTCTTTTTGGTACAGTGACTCTCTGTATTCCTTCCATCTTCTTTTTATGAAAAAGAGTCGTTCAGTTTTTTGCCCAGAGAAACTTCCTTCAATATTGCAACTCGAGGCCTGATTTTTTCATTCAAGTTCTTTCAGCATAAGAAATGCCTAAGCAAGTTCTTGTTTTTTTTTGGTTTTCTAACTCCAGAGCTTTGTACATTTCATTATAATACTTTGTCTTCTTGAGCTGCCCTTTGAAATCTTCTATTCAGTGCTTTTACTTCATCATTTTTTCCATTCACTTACACCTACTTGTCACTTGTTGCCTATCTCATTGTTCAACATTTCACATTTATGACCAAACTGATCAATCTAACATATGATGGTTTTTGTGCCTTAACAATGTGCATCTGGAAGTAATAGACACCAATGTGCAAGACAAGAGAAACACTGACTGATGGTAACTTAGCTGGGCTATGATTCTCAGAGGTTTGGCATTTCTGTAATGATGTAATTTGGCAATTATGTGATGATGTAGTCATCCTCCATTTTGTGATCTGATGTGGTCATCCTCCATTTTTTTTTTTTTAATTAGGATTTGGGTGAAGATTTACAGAGTAAATTCACTTTT
>NW_006921753.1:2502047-2505494 GCF_000298275.1 Orycteropus afer afer
CCATCTTGCCCCGCCTCTCCATCCTCCATTTTTGCATCATATTGATTTTTGTATAATGGCCTGGTCTTGGAACCTAATAACCATATCCATAAGTGAGGAGTGCTTATACTTAATATAAAATCGGAATGGAAGCAGAAACCATGTGTTATATAGTTCTCCCCTACAAATTATATTTTTTATTAATATAATTCATTTTTCCAATCAACCCTATTAGAGTAGTCTTCACTATCAGTGTGGTGTGTTTTATTTAAAATTTTCTAATACTTGGATAAATGTTCACATTATTTTTATTCTATATAAAATTATGTTTCTTAATGCCAAGGTAACTAGTATTTAAGTTTCTTGGTTCTTCAAGTATTCTTGAGATACCTGTATGTTTTTTGGGTATTTATGTATCAGTATGAGATTTAAGTTTTTATTAGTAGATTCTTGAAGATGGGGGGAACTATTAAAGTCATCTCATCCAACTAGCTACCATGGTTAGTCAGCATCCTGTGAAATAAGTAAATTCTGACTTGGCCTCTGAGTATTCCTGTATTCTCTGGAGAGCCCATTCACTCTTTTTCTTCCTTTCCTAATGTATTCTCTAGTCTTGTAACTCTTAAAGCCAGGAAACCCTCAGAAGATTTGTGTGGCTATATAGAAGGGATATGAATGGAGTAAGCATGAATAATATATCTCAGTCAGTATAGGAAAATTCTTTAGTAACAGAAGGTAGTCAGTAAAAATGATCTCTGAGCACAAGTTAGGAATATAATTATTTAGCTAACAAGGTATTTTTATTTAGAGATTATGGATCTTCAGTTTCAGTTCAATTGCAGGCCGGTGCGAGAATACTGGTGATTGTTATAATAGCAATACTTACCCTCTACGCATACTGTCCTTGTTTTCTCTGCAAAAATGCCTATAAAACAGGAACTTCCCTGAAGTAACACATATATTTCTAGCAATAATGATTAATTTCCTCACTCCCTGCAACAAATAAGCACACACACATACTTGTCTCTAAAGTCGTATGTTTATTCTTTGAATACTTAAAAAGAAATATCATGCTTTCACACCATATAGGTGTACCACAGAAAACTTGAAGCTACTAGCAATGGAAGAAAAATGTCACATTTAAAAATTTCAGGAAAGCCACATTCTAATTATTGCACAACCTCATGGGCATTTTTCATTAAAAATAATTCAGTCTCATGAAAAAGTTACTTAATTGAAAGGACAATCTCTTTCTCTTTCCCCCTCATATACACATATATACATGTGCACACACACACAAATATGAATGTGGGCAGTACTGACGCTGAAAATTCTGGCAATGAGAACAAAAAGAAGATATTGCAAAACTGATTGTACAAAGTAGTGAAAAGAGAACACAGCTAATGTTCTCTTATTAGGGACGGGAGTGTTCTCTGTGGAGGAGGAAAGTGTGCTGCTCAATACCCTTGCAGAAAGCATGATAAATTATAGACTTAGTCCAGTAATCAGTAATGTTTGCTACATTGAACTTAGACATATGCATCTCCTTTTATCAAGTGGTGTTCCTTGCCTCTTTCACTTAATCCGCTTTCCTGCCATCATCATATTTGCTAAGGTTTCTCTCATTGACCATGGATATTGGTTTTAAACGTATCATAGGAATATCTGTATCCCAAATTGAAAGCTTGAGAATGGTCACTCACACTTGCTGTAGCTACAGTTACAATTTTTATAAATAAATCTCTCCAGCCACTCCTCAGAAGGAAGATGGGGCAGGAAGGAAGATGGGGCAATCTACTTCCGTAGTGATACTGTCTTGGAAACCCAAGGAGGGGTCGCTATGAGTCAGGTTTGACTCAATGGTACATAACAACAACAACCCTGAAGTTGAAACAAAAAGGAGCTCTCCAAAGCCCTTTCAAGGAAGGACTTCATGCCCAGCCACAGGGAGTGCAAACAGCAGATAGCCTCCAGTGGTCTCCTCCTTCAGGGTCTTCCTAAATAATGGAGTCCCACCCTTCCCTGGGTAGCCCTCGTCCGAGGGCATATAAAGGCCCAGCCAGGTTGACCTCCACAGGACTGACTAGGCAGTACTTGTCCTAGAGTTCCTTGCAGGTTGTCAGGCTTACATCTCAGTTCAGTATCCCCCACTGTCCAATCCTACTTCCTCTTCCTGCCTTTCACAAGTGGCCATCCTCAGCAAACATCTAGTACTTCAAATTCCCTCTTAGTGCGTGTTACAAGGAGCCTAACCGCCAACACACCCCTGTTACATTCTGTGTTTCTTAGAGGTTAGAAATGGTACTACTATTTTAACTACCTCAGTGTGTGTCATTACCTCTGCTCCTTCCCCAGCATCTAATACATAGGCTCTGAATAACTGTGTGTTAAATATTTATTTGTACTGTAGAAATGACAAATAATGATACAGTGTAGTAAAAAACAAAAACTTGTTGCCATTGAGTCATGTCCACCTCATAGTAACCCTATAGGACAGAGTAGAACTGCCCCATAGGGTTTCCAGGGTATCAGTCTTTACAGAAGCCAGCTGCCACATCTTTCTCCCATGGAGCGGCTGTTGAATTCGAACCTCCAGCCTTTCAGTTAAGCAGCCAAGCAAGTGGCCAGTTTTTTGGCTATCTCGCTGTCCAAACTATGGTAGTGCCTTGACATTTACTTAACAATCATTATTTCTAGGGAACAGCTCAGAAGGTTTGTGACTAGTTATATCTGGCAATTCTGCCAAGGTACAGATTTTGTACACATGGATGAACTATATCAGGGGTTGTTAATAGTTTCCAGACTCTCCTCCAGTTCACTCACTGTCAGTACACATTAAAATGTGCACAGTCTTAAGTGTATAGCTTGATAAATTTTCACAGTATAAATTTGCCTGTTACTTAAAGGAGCCACTAAATCAAGAAGTAGAATGTTAGCAGCACCCTAAAATCCCCAGTATTTCACACCTCTTAGTCACTACCACCTTCCCATGGTCACCATTAATCCTGAATTCTAACTCCATATATTGTTTTTGAACTTTATAGAAACGTAATAATACAATAAATACTCTTTGTGTCTTAACTTTGTGTCACTCAACACAATATCTTTGAGAATCATCCATGGTGAGGATTGCATTCCTTTTGGAATAAATGCAAATTGATCATGATGTGTTATCATTTTTACATATTACTGGGTTGGTGGCATAGTGCCTAAGGCATTTGACTGCTAACCAGAAGGCTGGCAGTTCAAACCCACCAACCGTTCCACGGAAGGAAGACTGGGCAATCTGCTTCTGGTGGCATAGTGCCTAAGGCACTTGACTGCTGACCAGAAGTGCTTGTGGTTCAAACCCACCAGCCACTCCTCAGAAGGAAGATGGGGCAATCTACTTCCATAGTGATACTGCCTCGGAAACCCAAGGAGGGGTCACTGTGAGTCAGTCCAACTGACAGCACATAACAACAACAA
>NW_006921753.1:2505594-2508179 GCF_000298275.1 Orycteropus afer afer
TCAAACCCACCAGCCACTCCTCAGAAGGAAGATGGGGCAATCTACTTCCATAGTGATACTGCCTCGGAAACCCAAGGAGGGGTCACTGTGAGTCGGGTCCGACTCAATGGCATATAACAACAACAACTGCCTTGGAAACCCAAGGAGGAGGGGTCACCATGAGTTGGAACCGACTCGACAGCAGTGAGTTTGGTCTCTTTGGGGGATGGGGTTCAGTGTGCTAATATTTTAACATTTTTATATGTATGGTTACAAAAAATACTGGCCTGAATTTTTTTTTTTTCAAGCTGTCTTCATCAGGTGTTGGTATAACATTACTTGGGCCTTATAAAATACCATAGCATTTCTCTTTCTTTTTTCTGCTCTGCTAAAGTTTGTATAAGGTTGTTGCTACCTCTTCCTTATGTGTTTGTAGAAATTCACTGATGAAGCCATCTGGATGTTGAGATTTCCTTATGAGAAAGTTTTTAATTGCATATGTTTATCCTAAAAATGTTTTAAATTTATTTTTAAATCATACAATTAATACATGAATACATTCTTGTAAAAAATCAAGTAAGTAAAGCTAAAGTCCTCCTTGACCATTATTCCCTCTTTTTTTTTCTTTTATTTGACTGTATTTCATCAGAGAAATGATATGAAATAGTAGTCATTTGGGCTCTACCATTGATTTACTTTGTGAGCTTGGGCAATCTAAGGTAGCTAAGTCTCAATTTCCTCATCTTTGTAGAATTCTTAACACAATTATATGTGATGATGTATGGATAGTGTTTAGTATACTGCCTGATACATATTGAATATTCCATGACTGTTAATATTATATTGTTACTAGATTTTGAAAGGTCTCAGGGTAAATATGACAGTATCCAAATTGAAGGAGCTAGAAAAGGTTTCTGAGTAGCCAAGTAGATATCACAGAGGCATGTAGTACATATCACAGAGGCTCATACATTTTATTTAGGAGAGTACCATAAATCCTTCTTTGTAACTTATTTATACTTGTTTAATAGGTAGTTTTAACAAGGTTGCTTATCCAGATTGTTTGTCTGCAGCAAATTAGAAGCCTCAGCCTTCCGGTAGTGTCTATGCTTTATCAAAACAAACAAGCTAAACAACATTTATTTAATGTGCAAACTTTGAATTAGGAGTTGTTAGAGTTCCTTATGCTTCTCTTTGAAATTGAGTGACAAAGTAAGGAGATGAAAGAGACAGCTTGGTGTAATGGAAAAGTTATAGGTGAGAGAAAGTATATTTGGTTTCCTATTCATTTTGTGATTGACAGTGTAAAAATCATACAACCTCAATTTTGTTACCCAGTCTTTGTAAAAAGGAGGAACAAGATTTCCTCCCCATATGTTAGAGTGATCTTGAAAAGCCTAACAGAAAGCGAACTCAAAGTTAAATCAAAGACTTTATGAGCAAAAATGGGCTTGGGAGCCTTAAATGGAGAGGAAGCCCTTGTAAATATTTTATTTTCACTAAAATAAAACTACAAAACAGAACACTGAATTAAAATTTCAATGGTAATTACTCATAACAGAATTAGGGGAAGGGCAACAAGATTAGGCAGAACAAACTAACATTTTGTCAAAAAAAAAAAAAAAAAAAACACCTCACTACCGTGGAGTCAGATCAGACTCATAGCGACCCCTCCTTGGGTTTCTGAGGCAGTATTCCTACATAAGTAGATTGCCGAACCTTTCTTCCTAGTAGTGGCTGGTGGGTTTGAACCACCAAAAAGAATAGTCATTAAGCAGGGATTTGTTTTAAATCACTTTGTTTTAAATCAGTTTCCATGACATTTTGTTCCGTGACTATTCTTTTTGGGAACAGTGTTTTCAACTTTACATGTTGTTAGCATGCATTTTTGCAGATCATTAAATATTTTTTGAGAATGTGAATTTACATTTTAATACTCAATTTTTGATACATATATAATTATGAAAGAGCCCTGGTGGCACAGTGGTTAGGCCCACCTGCTAAGCAGAGGTCAATAGTCTGAACCCACCAGCCACTTTGTGGGAAAAAGATGTGGCAGTCTGTTTCTGTGAATATTACAGCCTAAAAAATTCTATAGGGCAGTTACTCTGTTCTGTAGGTTACTATGAATCAGAATGTACTCCAGGGCAGTGGGTTACAATTGTGAAGCCCAGTAATAAAACAAACACCTGTGTACCGACTGTCCAAATTGAGAACTAGACCTTTACAATACCATTGAAGTTACCTATGATCTCCTCTGCCCTTCCCTCTCACAGATAACTACTGTCCTCAAATTTATGTATTGTCATTCATTTATTTCTCTTCTTTAGTGTTTTCATATGTGTCTGTCTAGTGTATCTTTGAGTTTTACTTTTTTCAGGCATTATAAAAAGATATCATATTGCATTGTTTTTAATGATGGAATGAATATTATAAAATTAGTTAAACTGTCCTCTATTGTTAAATATTTGGAAAGTTTTATGTTGTTTTACAAATAAAACCTGTACATTAATCTTTGTGTGTATCCCCAATTATGTCCTTACGAATAATTTCTGGAGATGAAATTGCTGCTGGGTTAAAGGGTAAGAAAATTATTAAGACCTTTA
>NW_006921753.1:2508279-2520353 GCF_000298275.1 Orycteropus afer afer
ATATATATATAACTATACACCCCAAGGAGGGGTCGCTATGAGTCAGGTCATACTTGACGGCACATAACAACAACAACAACAAATATACCAGAAAATCCATCAAACTAGATCTTAAAAAGCAAGCCTTCAGATTTGCCTTGTAGATGATTATAAATCATCACTTATCTTTCCAGTTTAATGAGCTATAAAAATACACAAATGTCCCTGTGGCTTATCAAAGTTAACAACTTCAGAACCACGTATCTCAGTATTTCTGACTCTCTCTGAAAATTTATTTCCTGTCATGCTGTAGTATCACTATCCTCTATGTTCTTAAAGCTAGGAACATTAAAGACATCTTCTCTCTACTCCCCCTCCACTTCAGCCCTCCCCACACTCACACTTCCCCTTAGTCTTCAGGTCCTACTAGTTATGCTTCTCACCATGCTCCTTGAATCTGTCCCTTCCTTTCCATTCTTAGAAGCACTGCTCTAATTCAAACATTGTTAATCTGTCATGTAGGCCATCATATAGCCTCCCAGCTAGTGTCCTACCTTCCTTCAGTCTCTTACCTTTCTAATCAGTCCTTTATTTTGTTATTTTCTGAAAACACAGACTGTCTTGAAAACAGAAATCAAAAATCCTTAATACTCACTGTCATCAATTTGATTCCACATCATAGTGACCCTATAGGAGAAAGTAGAACAACTCCAGGGGTTTCCAAGGCTATAAATCTTTATGGAAGCAGATTGTCACATCTTTCTCCTACAATAATCCTTGGTAGCTCCCCATTGTCCACATGATAAAATGCACATGTCTTAGTATTTTAGTCAAAACTCTTGCTCTAATTTCACCTCTTTTTCTAACTTTGTCTTCTCATGATCCATATTTCTCCTTGACCCATCTCCAAAACTTGGCATTTGATACTGTAGACAGCCTACGATCATTATTCCCTGTATATTTTCCTATTTTTCCTGTGCTATTCCCTCAGCCTGAAGTACCCTTTCTTTCCCCTTCCTTTCTAGCCTTGTGAAATGCTACTCATGCTTCAGGATTCCACTGAAATGCCAGCTCCTCCATGGAGTTTTACATCAATATAAGTTATTATAGTTTTTACGCACAGATAAGTCAGGCCTGGTTACTTCTCTCAAAGAGACAAATATCTTGAATGTTGATACATTAAAAAATATATTCAAAGTAATGCTGGGTTATGAAAAGCTAAATACAAACTATTTTAAACATATCAGGTAAAATCAATCAATAAGCAAATAACTAAATTAGTAACTGTTATGTGTGTGCATGTTTGTGTAGAGAGAGATTCAGAGACTGATGGAAAGAGAGGGAAGAATTTAAATAGCTGAGCCTAGCATTTAGGCTCATGCCCAGTGAAATTCTTGTTTGGAGCTAGGCAGGATTAGTACTTTAAAAAAATAAAAAAAGATAATACTTGTTCAGTTAATTTTCTTTCATAAAGATGCTTACTTGGGCTTAAACAGGTTTCAGCTTTGAGACTCAGCTATATTTTGTCCAGTTGCAAAAGCCAGCCTGTTGTTCTTCCTCCCTGCTGCAATGTTAACTGCCTGAGTTAGAGAGGCCTTGTTCCCTTGCCAGATCTACCCAGTCACCACCCTCCATAGGTGGGGAATAGCCCCTTCAACTGTAAAATGAAAATGCATAAGGAGTAAAGGAAAGTCCGGATTTGTTCTCCGCTTCAGCACCATCATTTTTGTGTGTGTGTGAGTGTGCTTTGGGTGCAAATTTACAGAGCAAAATTTGTTTTACATTCAACAGTTCACATACATTTCATTTCATGCCCCAATTACCATCCCCAACCCTAATCCACTCTCCTCCCCTCCCTTCCCTGTGACCCCCCACTCCCTGTGCCCTTCTTAACTATGCACTCCTGTCTGTCCAGCTTTCCATCCATATGTATGAATGCTGCCCCTCTGGTGCTCCATGGCCAATTGCTCCAAAGGGTATATCTCCATAGAGTAAGTGGGGTGCATCACCCTGGGTTGGGTGTTCTACGTGTAAGTCTTTCTGTTGTTGGGCTGAGAGCCAATCGTTGGGAGTGAGTCATCTCCAGGCCCAAAGGGCATCCCGGGGTCATAGTCATGGGGGTCACACCAGACTCCATCTGCCAGTAATTCTGATCATTATTGTATTTTTGAATTTTGTCCCACATTTTCCCTCCCACTCTATCCAGGATCTCCGGTTTTGATCCCTCCCAAATGGTTGGCATTGGTAACCTGACACCATCTAGTTCTTCTGGTCTCAAGGTCCATCATATCCTTAGACTATTTCCAAATGCCTTTGATTTTCTTCACTCTTCTTTGCTTCAAACAAGATGAGACCATTAGCTGCATCTTATGTAGCTGCTCGAAAACTTTTAAGACCCCAGTTGCTACTCACCAAAGTAGGTCATAGAACAAGATTTTTAAGTACTATGTTGTGCAGTCAAGGTTGGTGTCCTGTAATACTATGGTCCTGAGTCGACAGGCCCAGTGTCAGCACCATCATTGATGTCAAGTAGCCAACTGCCCTTTCTGCTAGCTCCTAACTGCCAAAAAGTGTGGGAATCAGTGCTTTAGGCTTCTGATCCTGTTGTACCACTAGCTGTGTGGCATTGGTTATATTGCTTTCTATCTCTGTGCTCCTATTAGCTTATCTGTGAAATGGTGAGGGTGGAACTAGATGCTCTTTGAGGTTCTCTGCAGCTTTAATATATTATAACTGTGTTTGGTGTGTTTGAAGGTAACCAGTGATTTTTTTTTTAACCCTGTAGTCACTAGCCCCTATTTCAAAATGAAGAAATAGGTCAAATGGGAGTATTCTCACAAAGTATTTTTCTCTTCACAAAATGTGTAATAGCAAAGTGAAACACCAGGGTATGCAAACAGGTATATATGATTGAGGAATATTCTGGTTCCAGTGTTTACTTCGACTTAACATAATATTTTTTCTCTTACAGTGGGTTTTTCTCACGTCTTATAAAATTGTTGCCTGTAGTAATACAAACAAATATTTTGAAGGTATCTTGTAGAGAATTAAAAAGTTTGTGTAGATTTCAAATGTGCACACTAGTTCAAACAAGTCTGGCAAGAGTATATTTCAAAATACATGAACTCTAATAATAATGGTCATATGTTGTTGTTATGTGCCATCGAGTCGGCCCCAACTCATAGCGACCCCAACTTGGGTTTCTGAGGCTGTATCACTATGGAAGTAGATTGCCCGACCTTCCTTCCGAGGAGTGACTGGTAGGTTTGAACCGTCAGCCTTCTGGTTAGCAGTCAAGTGCCTTAGGCACTACACTACCAGAGTTATAAGTACTTCCTTTATTAAAAAAGAGACTTAAAAGCCTACTGAAGAAGAGAGCCCCATTTTAATTTCCAAGGGACAAAATAATCTTTGGTATATATTTGAGTCCAGAGTTGCTTCTGGCAAGCATAATTGTTACTGTTTAAACAAGTATTTCTTTTCTAGTAATAAGAATTTTTTTTTTTTAATTCTGATGGGTAGTCATAAATATCAACCACCAGCAGTACAGGAATAATTGATATTCAAATTTTCAGACATCATTCTGTAAAGACATAATTTACATTTATTTAGAACCTTTTATCCTAAAGTGTTCTACACATATTTCATGATAATCTGATTGCAAGCTATATATGGGAATCTCCCACTTGAAATAGGGCAGCAACAGAAGTAATTAAAATAAAGGACACAACTCTATAACAAGTAGAGGAAAGAAGGAAGTGTATATTTTCTTTACTTTGTTCCTATGTGCATATGCCTATAGGACTGGAGAGTCCACGTTGACCAAATGCACCAACACAGAAGTGGAATTGAGTCTGCTCTAAAGGAGACCAAGGTAATGTGAATTACTTCAGATGAATTAATATATATTTACTCATCTGTCGTGAACCTATTGTGGGAGAACACAAGAAAATAAAGAAGACACAATCCTTACCTTGGAGGAGGTCAGTAACTGAATGTACCATATTACTTTTCAATATCCCTAATACTTAAATCAACTAAAGAAAGGTAACTTGATATAAAGGGAAGTATTTCATTACTCTTTCCTTTCTGAATCCCAAGGGATGATAGAGCACCAGGCCAGCAATGCCTGGAGCCTACAGCTTTCCAGAATTCCTATACTGACAAGAAACAGGTACTTCTAGAGGAAACCACAAAGAAGCAAAGCTGGAGGTTATGGGTCCCAGGTTAGAGCTATAGGTCTAGGCATATACTTCCAACTGACATCCTTGAATTGTGCTGTAGGAAAGTCATGTTATTGCCTTACCTACTTTGTGATGAATAATCAAAAACAAGCAAGGACAAATTAATTAACTAACACTACCAGGTGCTTTTTTATTTTACATTCTACAAAGTATGACTGAAACATTTCTCATCACAGATATTTTTTGCCATTGAAAATTTCAAACTGCCTACTTTTTCACATGTGATTGAGCATTTATGGGAGGGATTGAAGAAGATTTTTAAATGTATTGTTGAAAAAGGTTTTTGTGAATTCTTTTATGTACTGAAATCCCATTGCATTTTAAGGGATTTTTGGACAAACTCCACAATGAAATCAGTAGAACTCTGGAAAAGATTGGCAGCCGAGAGAAGTATATCAACAATCAGCTTGAGCACTTGATTCAAGAATATTGTGCAGCTCAGGCCCAGCTGAGTGAGGTAATTTATGAATAATCTCCAAGGATTTATTCTAATTAATGACCCTGATCTCTAGATTTGACACAACACCTTATATTTAAGAATCATGAAATGATTTTCAAGTAGCAACACATTCTCTGCCCACTTTAGAAAGCTAGATGAGGTAATAGAACTTGGCAGTCTCCATTTACATATACATCCACTCCTCACTTACCGATCTGGTTAGGTTCCAAAGACCAGGTTGTTATGTGAAAATCAACATTATGTGACAATGGAGGATTACTACATCAGATCACAAAAAGGAGCATGATTATATTGTTGGATAACTGCCAAACCACTGAGAATCATGACCCAGCCAAGATAATAATAGTAACCTTAAGCATCACAGCCAGCATTACTCTTGCCTTACACCTCAGCATTTGTTACTGCCAGATGTACATCATTTAATGTGCAAAATAGTCAGATAATAGATCTATTACTATGGTCTTAAATGCAAATCATTGGATAATGAGATAGTCAATATACGTCAGTGGTAGTTAGTAGAAATGATTTCTCAGAAGTCTTTTTTAAAAGCACAACTTCATTTGATTGCAATAAATGAAGGCATATATTGGTAAACATGGCTTAGGTCAGGCACTGAGTTTCAGGCTACCTGGTTTTGTTTCTAGCTCTGCTGTTAATTTATTCTTTGAAGAGGAGGAAGAAAAGTGTACATTTACATGTGTCAGAAGGAAAAGACTGTCTTTGCCATAATAGCTTACAACTACATGATAAAGAGTAAGAGAACAAGACAGGTTCAGAGAAAAGCAGTTTAATTGAGAAAAAATGTAATCTTTCCAGAGTTTTAGAATTTAAACCCCCCTCCCAAAACATGAAATAAAAAATCAGAATTTGAAAGCAGCAGTTACTTGACCCAACATCAAAAGCTTTCCTTTGAGGGTTAAAGCCCTTATTTCCTGAGATTGAGGCAGGCTGGTAAGAACACTTGCAGACATCAGTTGAAGACATATTCTTTTCTTTCAGCAGACAAATTAGAATAAGAAAGAAAACAGATAGAAATAAATTTGAGATACTTCTGTACTTTCAGAAGGTCTCAGTTAAAGATCCAATGGAATGTAGTCTTTGCTTTTTTATTATTGCTTGAACAATTTCTCTTAGAAAGATCAGCACGAGGCTAGTCCCCATGAGGCGGAGGTCAAAGATGTCCCAAATGTCCAAACTACCATGCCACTCCATCATCTCAGACATTAACCCCTCCTCCTCCTCCCAGTAATTTCCCCAGTCTTAGGGTTCTGAATTTCGCTGTAACGCCTCACAGAACTCACAGACACCCAAGGGTTCGTCTCACGTAGTGGTGGTGGAGGCTGGCAGGCTGGCGAGTCCCAGGTCCGTGAGTAGGTCTGGCGGATCCTCCCAACTCTCGGGGTTAGATGAACCTCGATCAGCAGATCAGACAGCGGCTGCTGTCCCAAATCCAGGGGTGAGATGACGATAAGCCAAGGATCAAAGCTGGAGCAAGAGGCAAGCGAATCTTCCCAGGAGATTCGTAGGTAAAACCCTCCGGGAAGCTAAGGGTGGTGATTTTTTTTATACCCCCCAGCAAGGCAGGACTCAAGATACATTCCACTTGTGTTGTCCCAACAGAATTAACCTAAATCCCATCACAGAGTCGATTGCCAGTCATTGTAGGGAATGACTACTACCAGCTGCCCAGCCAAGTTGATACCTGACCTTAACTACCACACCACCCCAAACAGGCATGGATAATGGGATTTACGAAACACCACAGAATGGAGGACAATGGCTAGAAGGGCCACATCAAGCAATTCACTGCAATTATCTTACTCATTTTATTAATTATTCCCTCTTACATACATCTATTCATGGATATATTTGAAAATGCAGTAAAATTCTCTGACTAAAAATGCCATGTATCTATCAAACATTAACATTAAATAACTGGATTATTAGATTATTTCCCAAGAACATATTCCAGTTGCTTGTACTGTCATAGTACAATCTTTATTAATTGCTGAGCCTGGTGCTCTATTTTGATTGATTTTTAGAATTGGTTTTCTCTGCAGAGTATGCAAATGAGATTGACCAAGAGCCATTTGCCTAAATTGTTTAGGAATGGCCGAGGACAGTTTTTATACACAGTCAGTACATGAAGGTTAAGGTAGTTCATCATTTTATAGTGCTTTAGTTAAGTACATGGTGCCTGCCTGTTAGAGACATAAAATAACTACAATTAAATGTCACTGTCATAAATGTCTTCACAAATAAGAGAAGAAGTTGTCATAAAATCATATGCAGAAATTGCAAACACAAAAAAGTCATATTTCAGTAATATTTTCCTTTTGTTTTGCATCTGTTATTAAACAAAATGTTTTCCCCCCTCAGGCAAGGGAGCGATACCAGCAGGGAAACGGTGGAGTAACTGAACGGACCAGACTCCTGTCTGAGGTACACGCTGTGTGCTCTTGCTCTGCTTCTCACCCTGTCAGTCGGCCTCCGGCTATTTAGAGCCAGGAGATGGCTAAAGACCACTACAGCCATGGGTTGTTTATTTCAATAATTGCTTCTTGTGGCTTTAAAATATTTTTTAAGAGAAAAAAAAGCTAATTTTCTAACAAGTGAAATAATTATTTCTTTATACACATCCTATATCCATCAAATGTTTGAAGTTGCTGTATTACTTATATTCAACATAAAACCTGTTCATAATATTAACAGTTTTCTAGCCTTCCTTCATCTTGATCTTTTACACTGGGCAATCTACTTCTGCAGTGATACCGCCTCGGAAACCTAAGGAGGGGTCACTATGAGTCGGGGCCAACTCGACGGCACATAACAACAACAACAACAATTGTAATTAATACATAGAAGCCACTGAGGGGGAAATGCCTTGCAAAATGGTCAGTAGTCAATTTGGAACTAAAATCCAAAATTCGTTTTGGTTACAACCCAGTAGGATTGTCACAAACTTTATAATAGAATTAAGCTTCTTTTATAGAGATCATGTGAGAAGTAGTTATTTTAAGAAACTAAAATACAATATTAGAAATATTTAGAATCTAATCCTGTGGTGCTTCTAGGCAAATAAAACATTATGTGGAAGTTAAGTGCTCACTTATGTTGGATAAATTAACACTTGAAGGGAGTCCAGGGAACTATTTCGTTCTTTTGGAGTAGGTAGTTATCCCCAGTTGTAAAATTTCAGGTGCCTGAAAAAATTAATTTGCTTTACTTGGATAAGCACTTTTTCCCAGGGAGATTTTACTCACCAGTATGATAAAGCCTACTGAGTTACAGTAATTACGGCTTAATTTTAGATCATATCAAAAGTTGTCATTTTTTAAAAGATTGTAGTTTTCACCTATATTAAATGCTATTTTGGGAACTTTGCTGAGAATAGAGGCTATAGTAATATAATCTCTATGTAGAATATAGATAAGAACCAAGATAACAGCACAGTGTGCTTCTTTGAATTCACAGTTTGCATAAAGTATTAGGATTTTTGTGTATTGCTATATGTTAAAACATTTTTTTTGTTTCCTATAGTGGGAAATGTACTCCCTTCAATAGCTCCACGAGTAGAGTGGTGGACTGTAGGACTTCTTTCTCTAGTCATCGTTAAGTTGCTGGTTTGATTTCAGCTTGAGGGAAGAGCTCATGTTTTAAGGAGCTCTGGTGGTGTAGTGCCTAAGGCATTTGACTGCTAACTAGAAGGTTGGCGGTTCAAACCCACCAGCCACTCCATGGAGGGAAGATAGGGAAATCTACTTTCATAAAGATATCCCACCTTGGAAACCCTATGAATTGGGACTTGATAGCAGGAAGTTTGGTTTACAGTGGGAAAGGTGACATATTCTCTGATAAAAATGTAATATTAAGAAAGATACTTAGTGAATCTTTAGACATCCAGAATTTCTTTAGGATGTTTATACTCTTTTAATTATTAACTGATTATTAGAGAATAAGATGGTAGATGCAGTAAAATAATTGGAAGGCATGAGTGCCTAGTACTAAAATAACAACTCTAATTATTTTTATACTGTCATGTTACAAGCTGGGAAAGCTAACAATAAAGTAATTTAGTGAAGTTTACTGTTATGAGCATTCTCAAAAGATGGAAAGCTTTAGATATCTGCATCCTTTACATCATTATTCAAATTATGTCAAGAATATCCCTAATATATTCATATCCCTTTATATGTGTTTAATATCTCAATTAGTTTTTCTCAATATATCATTTAAAATTTTTGAAAGTTTATTAAGATTCAATGCTTATGAAAACTTTTTTTTCAATGAAAGGTTACAGAAGAATTAGAAAAGGTAAAACAAGAAATGGAAGAAAAAGGCAGCAGTATGACTGATGGTGGTGAGTATACTCATTTGAAGGAGAAAAAATGAGCAAGAGAAGAATACCTGTTTAGAAAAGTCTGTATGACAAAATAGCAGCTCTGGTGGCAAGGTACCTAAGGCATTTGACTGCTAACCAAAAGGCTACCGGTTCAAACCCACCAGCCGCTCCTTGGAAGGAAGGTTGGGCAATCTACTTCTGTTGTGATACCGCCTCAGAAACCCAAGGAGGTGTCACTACGAGTCAGATCTGACTGGATGACAGTGAGTTTGGCTTGGTTTATATAACAAAATAGTATTAATAAATAGGGAATCCGTAGTGATACTGCCTCAGAAACCCAAGGAGGTGTCACTACGAGTCAGATCTGACTGGATGACAGTGAGTTTGGCTTGGTTTATATAACAAAATAGTATTAATAAATAGGGAATCCGTAGTGATACTGCCTCGGAAACCCAAGGAGGGTTCTCTATGAGTTGGATCCAACTCCACCATAGTGAGTTTGGTTTGGTTTGGGTTGGTTTTGTATTTTAATATGAGCTGTTTATTTGAGGTGAGGTACATGGCACCAAAATTATGTCAGATAATCAATATACTATTTTCCTTAGAAATCAACTAAGAACGAGAAGAGTATTATTTTTAACTATTATTTAGATTTTTTTGTTTCAAACTATATTGATTCAGAGATAAAATGGTAAATATTTAAAGATACACTTTATTATGGCAATTTTTAAAAAATAGTGTTTTGTTCTGTTTTCATTAAATGAGCTTCATTTTTTTCCATTTTGTGTACAAAGGGGCACTAAGTGTATGCCCAAATGGCACTAAGGCAGTGACGTCATGACCTCTTTGTGTTTATTCTTCCCCAGTAGACCTGACTGGGTCAAATAGAGAAGAATTAATAACCCGCCAGTAATCATCCTCCATCGTGAGCAAGTTACTTTGACATGGCCTAGTCATGATTGCCTAAGACTGTTATATGCCCTAGGAAGATTTTTTTGAGCTCTAATAGTATTGAGTGATTGTTCATAAGGAGATGTGTAGTTTTTTTTTGACAGCATTCCTTTGAATGAGCCCATTATCTAGGTATCAAAAGTAATTCTCCCTCCCCCTTTTCCTCCTTTGTATCCCCTTTTCCTATAAATATACTTGCTCATAAAACTATACTCAAGACACCCTTAAACACCCTTTAGCAGCTTCTCCTAGAAAAGAAAGTTCAGCCTTCTTACATCAATTCTAGATCATTTCCCATCCTAAAAATCTCATGTGTTTAAAATGCCACAGCAAAACTGTGTCAATGTCAGCAAGTTGTTGGCTGTGTTTTTAACCCTATTTTTACCTTAGTACTAAGTGAGAAATATATCATACAATTCTGGAATACAATTCTGTAAAATTTATCATACAAATGAACATTTTTTATTCTATACTGTTTTCATTCTGCAGCTCCTTTGGTGAAGATTAAACAGAGCCTAACAAAACTGAAGCAAGAAACTGTTCAGATGGACATTAGGATCGGTGCCGTGGAACACACTTTACTCCAATCAAAACTGAAGGAGAAGTCCAACATGACCAGGGACATGCATGCAACAGTCATTCCAGAATCTTCAATAGGCTCTTATTAAAACATAATTGTTTTCCATGCTTCTGATTAGTTGGTTTTTTATATCAGACTATATATCATGTTGTCTAGTTTTCAAAACACAATTATATACTTCTTAAATTATGTTCATCGGGGTTTTATGACATGTACATATACATACTGTATCATGGTGATTATGGATAGCCTCTAAATTGAATACAGTATTTAATAAAGTAATTAAAAATTTTCATTTTCAAAGAAGCTTACTAATCATTATATATGTTAAAGCTGCTCCCTCGTGGCTCATTTTTCTTAATGTTCCTTGCACAAGCCAGTGTATATGGACCCTGCTTTTTGGAGATGCTGCTACTTCTGTCACCACATAGACCTTTGACACAAACTTGACCCCTTGTGGTCCACTGGTGCACTAACCATAAATTCTTGTTCCCAGACAACCCAAGTCACCCTTGCTTCAACTTTCTGGCTACCTAAAATAACCTTGTTTAAAAAAAAAAAAAAACGTATAATGAAAAACTCAGTATTATCATTTACATCCAAAATATATAATTTATCATTACATCCAAAATACATTATTTACAATAGCTAAAATGATTTTATAGGATATATAGCTTCTAAAATCTAGCCATCTAGCCACCTAATTAAGTAAATCAGTATTTCAGTCATGTTTGACTCTACTCACTGAGTGAGGAAAAAGTAAATATGTACCTGTCTCAGTTCTCCCTTTTCCTAAGGTATCAGCTGTACTAAAGAACTGTTTTATAGGCAAGGGAAAGCCAACAAAAGCCTGTGAAGATCATCCTCCCAGTACTGATGATCTTTACTTCCTATCTCACTGGGCAACTTTCTAGACTAGGATTTCTGAATTGGTGAATTAAATAATGTTAGAGTGACTACTACTGAGGGAAACTGGTCAAAGGAGTACAAACTAGGAGATAGCTCACATTTATTTTAAAAAAGAAAAGTAAAAAAAGTGGCAATGTTTTTTTATTAGTATAGATATAGGACAGCAAAAGTAATAAATTCCCTTTATAATATATTTACTGCCAGAGGGGCAGGGAGGTGACATCTTCTGGCCTCCTCTAACTACCCAAGAAGAGGACAGAATCACCATCAGCAGCCCAATGCCTGCTCCTATGAGGGCAGACATGCCGCCACCCTTCAGCCCTCTTACTAACCTTGACACCAACCACTCCTCCCATGGTCCCCACCGCCTCTCTATTGGATTCCATAATTTGCTTTAGTGGCCACACAGAACTCACCGATTATGGGATTTATTAGGGAAGCAACAGGCTACAATTCAAGTTCAGGAAAGTGCTCAGTCTCTCTCAGCTGGCTGTCTCTCAACCAACAGTCTCTCTCAGTAGCATATTTCTCTCACAGCAATGCATGTCTCTCGTGTCTCTCTCTCAGCAGCACATCTCTTTCAGCAGCATGTTTCTCTCAGCTGGCAGT
>NW_006921753.1:2520548-2524668 GCF_000298275.1 Orycteropus afer afer
CTAGGAGGGCTCATTTTGAGCCTGGCAGAGTAATCAAACTAACCAATCCCAACATCAGAATTCCATACACCTGAGAGAGACCGAACCTCCCAGAAGATTGCTTTGTGCCGCTCGCAACAGAAATACCCCAGGTGGCTAACTTTAACAATCAAGAGCTACTCAGTTGCTCATGGCAAATTCCACCCCAGTGTTTACAAAGACTATGGTAGCATAGTGCCTAAGGCATTTGACTGCTAACCAGAAGGCTAGCGGTTCAAACCCACCACCCATTCCTCAGAAGGAAGGTTGTGCAATCTACTTCTGTAGTGATACCACCTCGGAAACCCAAGGAGGGGTCACTATGAGTCGGGTCTGACTTCACAGCACATAACAACAATGGCTAGAAAAGCCGTACTATATAGAGTACACCACAGGCCATCTCATGGCTTTTCTAGCCATTATCCCTTTTATATTTCAAAAAGTAACATCCTGTGTACAATCAATTTGAGAATAACCACACCCATGAAAGCATGTAAGCCCACAAATTTATGCCTTTATCTCCCCCCATTTTAAATAGGCAATTTCTGATTTGCCTGTCCCTATCAAACCAGTATACTAAAAAGACAAGCATGTTCCTTCCTTTCTGGAGAATTTCTGTCCTGCTTGGAAACTTTGGGCATCTGCACCTGTAAGCAAAGTCCAACCCAGTGCAAGCCACTAAATTGCAGCAGCATTACACTAGCTCAGTGTCAAACATCTTCCTTTTCATTTGGTCAGGTTCTGGTCAGGTCAGCCCTAGCCATCCCAGCTAGGTCATGGGTTCCAGCTGCCAAGTTATAGTCACTCCAAACCAGCCAGCACCTTCTCTCTCACATTCTCAGTCCCCAGGGAATATTTCAATGCCTGCAGGCTCACAACTCGTACTTCAGACCAGCCAGCCCTTCTCATCCCTAGCCTTGATGGCCTAGGTCAATGAATACCAAACTCAGCCCATTTCTTCATTGCTGCATTTCCCCTATTTCCACTCAAGGCAACCCAGGTGGTCACAAGCGAGCAGCATACAAGTCTACTACTTGCTGGCTCCCTTTAACTTCCAGGCCTGGAAGGAGTTTCTCTCAAGGGCCATGACTTTACTGCCTGGATGCACCAAAAGCCTAACTGCTTGCTCAAAATTCAAAAAGCCAAACAATCTGTTTCTTTCTTTCTCTCTCTCTCTCTCTCTCTCCCTCCAGGTCCTTTCTTCAAATGCAAATCTTCTATTCTCTCAGTAGTTCTGGGTGGGGCTCAGGTTTTCTACCTAAGCCCCCTATATTCTACACACAGGGTTTGAAACAAAAGCCTTTGTTTCTGCTGGTTAAATTGTATTTACCCTTTTAACATATCCAATCAAGTATTAGCTGAAGGCAGACTTAACAGCTTTCCGTTATCTAAACCCCATAATCATTTCTAATATACAAGTAGATAAAAGAACATTCAATACCCGTACATTCAAATACACACAATATCCAAAACACATATCCATTTTAAGGCATTCCAGGTTCATCTCTTCACCTTAATTACCTTCCCCTTCCATGTGTATGGCTTTGGGCCTTTGGCTGGATATAACCAAAATCCCTAGCCTCTGGATCAATTATCTCCTTTAATAGGTAACACCAAGCAAAGCAACTATCTAAGAATCCAAAGTTTCACTTCCCAGGCCCTTTCCTTCTTTCTTTTGCAAAGTCCCATGCTTCTATGAGTCTTGGAGCCACTGCAACGAATCACACTACTTTTGACACCCACTGCCAAAGAGATGAGGAGGAGGCACCTTCTGACCTCCTCTAACTACACAACAGGAGGAGAGAATCACCATCAGCAGCCCGATGCCTGCTCCTATGAGGCCAGACATGCCACCACCCTCCAGCCTGCTTACTAACCTTGACCCCAGCATTCCTCCCATGGCATCCACCACCTCTCTGCTGGGTTCAATAATTCACTGCAGTGGCCACACACAACTCACTGATTATGGGGCTTATTAGGGAAGCAACAGGCTACAATTCAAGTTCAGGAATGCACTCAGTCTCTCTCAGCTGGCCATTTCTCAGTTGGTTGTCTCTCAACTGACAGTCTCTCATGTCTCTCAGCAACATGTTTCTCTCGTGTGTCTCTCAGCATCAGCATGTCTCTTTCAGCAGTGTGTTTCTCAGCTGGCAGTCAGAGAGACTCTTTCTGCCTCTAGAAAGGCTCCTTTTGAGTGTGACAGAATGGCCAAACTAACCAGTCCCAACATCAGAATTCTATACATCTGAGAGAGAGCAAACCTCCCAGAAGATTGCTTCTTGCCGCTCTCAACAGAAATACCCCAGGTGTATAACAATCAGGAGTTACTCAGTTGCTCATGGCAAATTCCACCATGGAGTTTACAAAGACTATGAAAAGGCATAATATGTAATTTACTATGAGTCAGGTATGACTCGACGGCACATAACAACAACAACAACAACACACTGCATTACCTAACACTTTCTACCTCATTTTCTTCTTATAGCTCACATACCTCTCTGTTTCTCTTTCATACACACACATGCACAAAATCTTCCCCTCAAACTCTCTTGTTTAAGTTTAGATAAGAGAAAGTTAGTGTAGCAATCAATACTATGACAAGCCAGTTGATTTAATTTGTACTTCAAGAGGAAGAACTAAGGAAAAAAAAAAAAAGGTAATAGGCAGTTTGACAATGTCTGAAAATTTTCCTTTCTTTTATGTTCATTGGGAGGAGTCTTATAGAAAGAGTGAAACCTAACCTTCATACAAGTTAATGTTGATTCTCTGGGAACTTATTTATGTAGGCATTATCATGGCTGAGCAGTTTTTTGATGATTCATCAATGCAGAGAATTCTGAAATAAATTAGAGCTCTCCATAAAATGTACTTTTCCTCAGAAGTAGATACCTCTATTTTGTGCAAACACAGTAATCCAAGAACTCTGACAGTGAGTAGTATGAGCAGCCAAATTTTGTTTCCTTCTCTGAAATAATCCAGTTTATTCAAATTGGGCTGGATACCTTTCTCGCCCATAGAACACTGTATGTACCTCTAATATGAAACTTATACATCATAATTGCTATTTTATTCTTCTCTCTTCCCTAATAGATTGAGCTACTCAGAATAGGGACAAAGTCTTGTTCCTTTCCATATTCCTAGCCTAGTGCCGAGCACATTAAAAGTGTCCAATACGTTTTTTTGAATTAGTAAGTGCATGGATAGATGACTGTCATTATGCAGTTCCATGATATCTTCTAGCTCCTATTCTACAACATAGTGAATTTAAAGACTTCAAGCCAGTGAGCTTTGGCACAGTTTCAAAAGAGTAATTAAAACTTAAGTCTTTACTATGGTTTTGGATTGAAATTGAAGGCATCAGTATGAACTCGTACTTTTTTATACATGTAGGTTGATATAAATATAGAAAAGGAAATATAGTAATATTTTAAATGTAGAAATAAATAAATGCACACACATACACATATATTTCCTAGCTCTGTCTTTTGAAAAAGCCTAGAAACAATGACAGCCCAGTAACCATAAGAATAACTGGCACCCAGATCTTGTTTTCTAAATATGATTCACTACTAGAAGAAAGCAGACTTCTTAGGAAAATGGCTAATTCCAAGGCTCTGACAGAAAAAGTAAAACATAAGCCTGAAACATCTTGCTCTGCCAGAAAGTAAGGAAGTATTCAGTGAATGACGGGAAAATATGTCTAAAGGACATAGCCAGGCTTAGGGAGGAGCCCACTGGCTAACCTGGTACAATTTGAGCATCAAAATAAATGAATATAGAAAAAGATAATAACCCATAGAATAAAATAAGAAACTATGATACCACACAGATAAAATAAACGAATAAATAAGTGGTGAGAAGAGAAAATTCTTCCTTACAATAAAATGATTGTTGTTATTGTAGTGCCATTGAGTCAGACCCAACTCATAGCGGCCCCTCCTTGGGTTTCTGAGGCAGTATCACTATGGAAGTAGATTGCCCCATCTTCCTTCTGAGGAGTTGCTGGTGGGTTTGAACTGCCAGCCCTCTGGTTAGCAGTCCAGTGCCTTAGGCACTATGCTACCGTAGCTCCCAATAAAATAATAGCTAATGTGAGGGA
>NW_006921753.1:2531929-2542133 GCF_000298275.1 Orycteropus afer afer
CAAATCCTAATAAAAAAAAAAAAAAAAAGATAAGTATAACATGTTTATGAAGATACCTCACCAGGGATGGGAGCTGGTGCACCGTTGGCAAAGAAACATAGAATGCATGTATTATTTGCATAAGAATATGGTACTATTTTTCCCATTCCCCTCCCCCACCCCAATTCTTATTTCATGTTTTAGATGAGACTAGGGGTTGGATTTTTAAAAGTCCCTCAGGTAATTTTGATGTGGCTAATCCAAGAACTGCTTTAGGGAGCAGCCAGTCTAGAAAATTTTCCTGGCTACAACTACACATATCTTAAATCTGAAGAGGTCTTTAAAGAGGATCTAAACAAACATTTCCTAAATTCTAAATCATGGACTACCTACACTAGCCTCACCTTAGGTGATTTTTATAAGTACACTAAATGATTTAATATACATTAAAGTTTAAAACAAACTAATAGCAAAACCTGTCACTTAAGCCAGAAAACTAAAGACCAAAAGGTTGAGTCATCCGCCATTTACAAGCCAAGGTTCCAAACTTCATTGTTTGCTAATTGCTTCTCAAAGTAGATGGGAACAGGCTCATGGTAACTTCATGTTCACAGCTTCTGCCACCCAAACTGTCTCATCCATATCCCAAATTGAGATTATATAGACACATTTTCATTCATGTCCAATGAATTTACTTCCTATGTAAAGGCTTGTAGATAAAATACTGCCCCAGAAATCTAGACACCTTGATTCCAATCCCAAGGCAGCCAACAACTTTCTACATTATTTTCAGCACTTTGCTTATCCTCAAGTCGCAATCTTATGCAAAGTTAGGAGTCACCAAACCAAACCAAATCCATTGCCAGTCACTCAATGCAACCCTACAGAACAGAATAGAACTGTCCCATAGGATTTTCAAGGCAACACATCTTCACAGCAGATTGTTATGCCACGTCTTTCTCCCCTGGAGCAGCCAGGTGGGTATGAATTGGCAACCTTTGGTTAGCAGCCAAATACTTAAACATTGCATCATCAGACCTCCAGAAGTTAGGGATTGTTGTTGTTGTGAGGTACCATCAAGTCAATTCCAACTCATAGTAACCCTATGTACAGCAGAACAGAACACTGCCTGGTGCTGTGCCATCCTCACAATTGTTGCTATGCTTGAGCCCATTGTTGCGGTCACTGCAATCTGTCTTGTTAAGGATCTTCTTCTTTTTCCTTGACCCTCAACTTTACCTAGCATGATATCTTACTCTGGTGACTTTGAAACCTTAAAGTAAAGTAAAAACTATTTCCCCCACCCTGGCACCTGGATGGGAATAGACAGGTAGACTGGATTACCCCAAGTAAAGTAAACTAAATTGTTGTTGTTGTTGTTATTTGCTGTATTACCCTCAACTATTTTCCCACCCTGGACAAATGAGTATTCAGTTCCTTAAAGAACTGAATGGAAAACATTCCTTCCTGCAGATGATAGACTGCTAAAAGTATCTTAGAAACAACTTGTGAATCAACTCTGGCCCACAGATGCTGCAATAAGGCAAAAAGGAACAAAAGTTAATTGGACCCTCTCCACTCTGCCCAAGCCCCATCAGCTGATAACAGGAAGCTAATGTGACTCATCTGTAATTGTCACCCCTTTCACTTCATGCCCCAAATTCCTCAACCTTTTGTGAATATGCACTACCCCCTCTCCTGAAACCTACAAAGGCTGTGTTTAGATGGCATCTCAGAGAGTCAGATCTGGGTACTAAACTACCCTTATTCCTTGCATTGCCGCTTTGCAATAAATAATTTTCTCTCCTCTCAACCTCAGTGTGCAAACTGTTCTGGCCTGACTGCACACCGGGCACAGGGCAGGGACCCAAGTTTGGTCCAATAACAACTTGCCTCTCCTCATGTCTCCAAACTATAAGAGATGAAGTCTTACCATCCTCACTTTAAAGGAGCTTTCTGACTGTTCTTCCAAGACACATTGGTTTATTCTTCAGGCAGTCCATGGTATATTCAATATTCCTCAGCAGCATCATAATTCAAAGCTGTCAAGTCTTCAGTCCTTATTCATTTGCCAGCTTTCATATGCATATGAGGTGATTGAATATACCATGGCTTGAGACAGCACACCTTAGTCCTCAAAGTGGCATCTTTGCTTTTTAACACTTTTAAGAGATCTTTTGCAACAGATTTGCCCAATGCAATATGTCTTTGGTTTTTTTGACTACTGCTTCCATGGGCATTGTTAGTGGGTATAAGTAAGATGAAATCCTTACAACTTCAATCTTTTCTCCATTTAGCATGATGTTGCTTATTGGTCCAGTTGTGAGGATTGTTGTTTTCTTTGTGTTGTGGTGTAATTCATACTGAGGGTTGTAGTCTTTGATCTTCATCAGCAAGTGCTTAAAGTCTTCTTTGTTTTCTGCAAGCAAGGTTGTATCATCTGTATATCACAACCACCAAGAAGAATCAGGAGTACAGCAGGTCTTTGGACCTGAAATCCCTTCACTGAGAACCTCCTTGACCCAGGAGACAGATAGAGAGAGCTTAAAACTGGAGATGGCAAGAAACACTGGCAGAGAAACGGCAGCAGCAGAGGCAGCAGAACCAGAAGACTAGCAGGTAATGTTGCAGTGGGCTTCCTGGCCTTTGGAGCAAGAGAGCTGGGCTTTGTTACACAATCCCAAGCAGATCAGAGGCAGGATAATCCAAGAGACCACCAGGGGACCGAGGACCAGAGAGAGACCTGCCTGAAACATGGTTGAGAAGAAGCTATCCTGTTCAAAGAACTATATTCTGTGTCTTTCCTGATCCTGAATATTAACACATCACTTCTCTAATAAACTCCATAACTGTAAATATGGTCTATGTATACTGTGTGGCAATTGCAATGAATTATTGAACCCAGCAGAGAAGTAGAGAGTGGTGTGCGAGGGATAGCTGGTGTCAAAATTGATAAAAAGGTTGGAGGGTGGAGGCATGTCTGACCTCCACCTCATATGAATCAGCCTTGGGCTGTTGATGCAGATAATGATTCTCTGTCCCCATTGTGAAGTTAGAGGAGATCAGATGCCACCTTCACAACATTTTAAAGTTAAGGGTAGGACTAGAATATTCTGAAAGTTTTCAGCCATAAAATTGCATGATTTAAAATCTTTAGCAGGCTCTCCCCCACTGTTGACAATAACTTACAATGATGTGTGAGACTTGGCTCTTATCAGCTTGCTCCTAAGAGCCGGATATTCAGAAACTTTGAGAGCCAGTTGTTAAATTGCTGTTGCTTAAGATCAGCTCATAATGGCAATATTTACACCATGGGGGGAAAAAAACCTTTCACATTATGGCTTAAAAAAAAAAAAACCAGCCACTTCCCAGCAGACCACTGATAATAAGCATTACAATAACCCATAGGCTGGAACAAAATGCAATAAATATATAACACAATGTCCTACCATATTTTAAGGTAGATTATTATAGTGCTAATTAAATTAGGCAAAATTTGCAAATTGTTCTAAAAAATTGTTAGGTCTACATAAAGCTACTCAGTGTGTCAAATGTGCATCCTCTGCACCATTTTATTGATGTTACTTTACTGCCTTCCTAACTATCACCAGTTCCTTTTACTGCATCTCAAATCAATAGGCTGAGGCAACACAAACATCTTCCCACAGGACAGATTCAAAGATCATGCTTGTGTAACTGAAATAATATAGAATGCACAACTAGTCCAATTATTGGACCATAAAAAAACAACTAATTCAGTTCACTGCATCATTGATCCATTTAATTGTATAGCAGCTTCCTATTGATAACAGGAAATGTCCCTGACCTGACCATGCTGAAACCAAAACTGGCCCAACTTTTCTAGAACCATAAATTTCAATAACGACTCTACATGATACACATAAACAAAAAAATCACAGCTGAAGTTTATTAGACTTTTCACTGACCAGTCTCTTGCATATGACCCAATTTCTCTTAATGCTTGCTGGACTTATTTAGTCATTAAACATTAGCATATACTTATGCTCATCATTGGATGTTTTATTTCAGGTATAGATTGTGGTAAACTTATAAACCATTTATTCATTCAATACTACCAACATTTGATGGATAACTACTATGTTTTGAGCACATTACTGGGTGCTGAGGGAAAAAAATATGAGTAAAAACTCAGAATCTGATGGGACAAATGTGTACATAATAAGAATGTTATAATGGTAAATTCCATAGTAGAAATATAAACAGTGTTATTGAAACTAGGTTGAAGAAGTAATTGTAACTTGGAAAAAAAATAGGTAAGAATTTACAGGGTTGATACTTGAAGAATGAACAAGATACCATTATCACTCTTTAAAGAGATGGAAAAACTAATCACCAACTTTATATGGAAAATAAGGAGACCCTGAATAAGCAAAACACTACTAAAGTGGAAGATCAAAGTAAGAGACTGCATATTCCCCAATATTAAAACCTATTATACAGCTAAAGTAGTCAAAACAGCCCGTGGTGGGTACAGTGACAGACACAAAGACCAATGGAATAGAATTGAGAACCCACAAAGGTGATCTTTGACAAAGTTCTGGAACCCATTTAATGAGGGAAACGATAGTCTCTTTAATAAATAGTGCTGGCAAAACTGTATATGCATTTGCAGAAAAATGAAACAGAATCCATATCTCCTGCTATATACAAAAAGTAACTCAAGATGCATCAAAGACCTAAATGTAAAACCTAAAACAATACAAATCATCAAAGAAAAAATAGGGTCAAATTTAGGGGCCCTAATACATGGCATAGGAGCTCTGGTAGCATAGTGGCTAAAGCACTTGACTGCTAACCAGAAGGCTGGCAGTTCAAACCCACCAGCCACTCCTCGGAAGGAAGGTTGGGCAATCCTACTTCCGTAGTGATACTGCCTCGGAAACCCAAGGAGGGATCGCTATGAGTCAGGGTTGACTCGACGGCACATAACAACAACGACAATACATGGCATAAATAAACAATCAAACATAAGTAAAAACACTAAAACAACAGAAGCAAATTAGAAAACTTGGACCTCCTAAAAATTAAACATGTAGGCAGATAGGCAATGAGATCAGGTGTGGGCAGGTAAACAGGAATATACCCTAGACCATAGATAGATTTGGCTGATGATATTCCTATATGAGTATCTGTGCTACAAAAATAGCCATATACATTATGAAACTAACAGGAGTCAAGGTTGAGGTAGCTTCTTAGCCACAACCAAGCCCCCTGAAGGAGTTGGTTGCTGGGCCTCTGGGCTCAGGATCATGGTCTTGGGTGGTGTGTGTGTGTGTGTGTGTGGGGGGGGACATCAAGCTCAAATGGCACAACAGAATACATAAAAATATTGTTCTACATTCTTTTTGGTTGAGTAGTGACCAGGGTCTTAAAAGCTCTCAAATGGTTATCTAAAATGTAACTATTGATATCTCCTTGTCTGCAGTAAAGAAGACTAAAGAAAATAAGAGACATATGGAAACAGTTAGAACAAGAAACGGACTATGGGAACTTAAGCTTTCACAACACTGAGATGAGAAGAACTAGTTGGTACATGGCTACCAATAGCAATCACTCAGAAATGGATCAGAATTGGAGATCCTGGATAGACTGGGAGGAAAAATGTGGAACAAAATTCAACAACACAAAAATGACCAGAATTACTGGTTAGATTGAGACAAGTAAAACCCCAGAGACTGAGGCTCTGGGTTATCCTTGGGCCTAGTATTGTATTCACTTCCATGTATTACCTCTCAGTCAAACAATAGAAAGGAGATCGATTTCCAGTAACATGACAGAATAGGCAGACAAGCTACACATACCCTGTTCGACAAAGAAAAGAAAATTCAATTGACATAGATATAGAAGATAATCCTGGAGCCCTGGCCTTTGAAAGGAAGGATACAGAAGTGGATAAAACACCAACTAGTAGAAGAACCCGAATGAAAACAGTGAATAAGGAGACAAATAAAGCTATGGATTGTCAGCTTTCCTGATGGCAAAGACAGTTTGAATATTTCCAAGTGGTATTGCAAAACCAAACACAACAACTGCCATGGAGTTGGATCCAACTCATAGTGACCCCTCCTTGGGTTTTTGAGGTGGTATTACTACAGAAGTAGATTGCCCAACCTTGAGAATTAACCTAAAA
Source organism: Orycteropus afer afer (assembly GCF_000298275.1). Lineage (NCBI taxonomy): Eukaryota > Metazoa > Chordata > Mammalia > Tubulidentata > Orycteropodidae > Orycteropus > Orycteropus afer. The sequence continues at coordinate 2,538,081 of NW_006921753.1, forward strand.
ATTGGCCTTGCTCACCAAGGGCTCCATGGATGATTGCACTGGTGACTAATGACTAAAAAGGGAAACAGCAAAGAAGGAGACAAACTGAACTGAGGGCTTTTGGCTGTCTGGAAGGTGCAGCCATTTTAAATGTTTACAAGTGGTGACCATTTTGGATATTTAAAGTGACAACATTCTCCTTCAGATTCCAGAGACCTAATAGGCTCCACTTGCCAAGGACACACTGGAGGTTGATGACTGGAAAGGAGACAGGTGGTGAGTACATAAGTGTCAATGAGTGAATAGAGGAACACAATACCCTGCTTACTCAGATATATACAAAAAAACAAAAATCTTGGGTAGTTCACTCCATCATAAATCACCAATTAAATATAAATACAACAGCATCACAATGTCTCGGAGAAAACAGCCCATCACAGTCCACACAAAGAAGCAAGATAAAGCAGGAGAAACAAGGGATCAGGATACATACCCAAAACACATCCCTGAGGAATAGAACTTCCTGGTAAGGAATTCAAATGAATTATATTTAGGTGCCTTCAACATATTGAGAGACAGACCAAGAAAACACTGACAAAATTAAGAAAAACCTAGAACAATTTCGTAAGACAATACAATAACTAAATGAAAAATTAGAAATGATACAAAATCTACAGATAGAAATCTAGAAGATTAATACTAAATTTTCAGAAATAGATAACACATTGAGAATCCTGAAACACAGAGAAAATTGTCAAAGATTTGTTGGAAAAGAACTTCCTTGATATGATGAAAGATGCAGAAAAGCTAAACAATACAATCCACCAATTTGACCTTATAAACATCTACAGAGAACTTCACCCACAACAGCTCAATATACATTCTTTTCTAGTGCACATGGAACATTGTCCAGGATAGACCATATGTTAGGCCACAAAGCAAGCCTTAATAACTTTAAAAACATTGAAATACTGCAAAGCATCTTCTCAGATCACAATGCTATCAAATTAGAAATCAACAATAGGAGGATCAATGGAAAAAGAGCAAACATATGGAAAATAACAACACCCTCTTCAAAAACTACTGAGTAGGATTCAAAATGGAGTCTCGCCAGTGAGCAGCATGTTTATTTTTCCCTCTGGCATCTAAAGACTTCAAGAACTATGTACAACAGTTTGAATTGGGATCTTTGGTGCTCTGAACAGCTCACTGAATCAGAGTGCATCAAACACAGAAGAGCAGAATTGGAGAAAAGGCACAGGGAGATTATTTAGGAAAGAGATACTCCCAGAAGACAAATGGGCACCTAGGAGAGATCATTGGAAGCCTTTCTGGGGCAGTCACTGTCTGCCGGGCAGAGGTGGCCACCTGAGATCCCTGAGCCAAGAATGAGGTCACTTATAGCAGCTTACCAGTGACCAATACAATATTCCAGTGGGCAGTGGCAGATACCAGCCTCCAGCAGCTAATTTTGTCGGTAATTTGGGTGGTCTGTGTGCAGCTGGACATGGGCACCATTGCTGAGACTCAGGTGGAGATCTCACCAGTGTGCCAGAAAGGGTAGCTTCCTCCCCCCACCAGCGGATCACACAGTGGGCTTGGGTCAGACTGGGAGACACCATGCTTTTCTTTGCCACAGTCATCGGGACCAGAGATCACTGGCAGGCACTCCCCTGACTTCACCACAGCTGAAATTACATGCATCTTTGGCACCGCGGGTGGGCGGTATCACAGACAAACTCCAGAGCCGACCATTACCAGTCTGGCGGGAATGCATCACCACCACAGGCAGACGGGACACAGAGAGCAAAAAAAATCGCAGCTGAGCATGAGCCCGCAAATTTTGCCCTGGAGCCACACTTTGGCACTGTGGGGCTGCGGAGGCGGGATCTTTGAGTGTGCCTGAAATTGGCAGAAATTTGTGACCCTCTAACAAGAGGAATTTCTCCTGAGGTTGAGCTGCGGTCTTGCAAATAAATATGTCATCAATAATACCCTGCTCAAAGCCCTAGAAACCAACCCTAGGAACACCAAGCTTTCCTTCTTATGCTCCCACGTTCTCCACCAATAACTTCACTCATTCAGTAGAAGAAACCATATTCAGCCAATTACCATAAAACCTCACGCTTCGAACTCTAAACCCTCTATACAAAAAACAGAAACACATATCCACACTACACACAGTGATTCCACCATAACAAAGAAAACAGCAGAGCAACCCAACACACCTGAATCAATAATAAGATAAAACATACCAGCTTCACCTTTTCAAAACATTAAACCATAAAACCAAGACAAAACAAATCAACATGTAACCAGCAGCTAGAGACAACCTAAAGAGACAATGCTCTACCAGATTCCAAGGGCTTAAGAAGAGGTTCTGCTTTTGAGTAACCCCAAGAACTCTCCAGACTGGCACTACATGACTGAAAAGGTCTTAGTTTACACCTTCTTTCTTTTATTTTTCATTTTTTCTCTCGTGATTAACCCCATTAATTGTTGGATTTTTTTTTCTCTCTTTCCTGTTTGTTAGTTTGTTTTCTTTCTTCATTATTCTCCTTCTCTACCTTTTTTCTCTTAGTGACCTATCCCCAGATATTGCATATTTATCTGTTCTTTTTTTTTCTTTTCTCCACTTTTTCTTTTTTTGGGTACTGTTCCTGCGTAATTTCAGGGTGTATTTTTTGTCCGTGTGCTTTTAGTTTTTTCTATGGTTATTCAATTTTAATTTTTGCCTAACTGAGTGGGAGATAACAACAGGCCACATAAAATACAAGTACACCTACACCTCCTGCAACTTCACTTACCAAGCAAGAGCCAGCACCTCCTTCCTTCTCCACCAGTGGGCCAATGAAAAAAAAAAAAAAACACCAAGAAGAGCCTGAATCACCCTTGGCTGCTCTTCACAAACAATTAACAGAGATCTTAATACAAAACCATGATGCCTCAGAGACAACAGACCATCACAGTCCACACAAAGAAGCAAGATAAAGTGGTAGAAATAAGGGAACAGATTACAGACCCAGAACATATCCCTGAGGAAGAAGCAGCATTGGAACTCTCTGATAAGGATTTCAAAAGAATTATATTTAGATATCTTCAAAGGATTGAGAGAGAGACCAAAGAAAACACAGAAAAAACTTAGAAGAATTTTGGAAGAAAATACAAAATGACAAATTAAATGAAAAATTAGAAATGTTTCTAACTCTACAGATAGAAATCCAGAAGATTAATATTAAATTGTTAGAAATAGATAACACATTGGAAGGGCAAAGGGGTGGAATTGATGCAATGGAAGACAGAATTAATGAGATGGAAGACACATACCTGAATACTTCTTTGGAAAGGGATCAGTCAGAAAAAAAATCAAAACAAAATGAAGAAAGCCTAAGGTTCATGTGGGATACCATCAAAAGAAATAATCTACGTGTCATTGGAATTCCAGAACAGGAAGAGAAAAATAAAACCCCTGAGCAAATCATCCAAGATTTGCTGGAGGAGGGAGAACTTCCCTGATATGATGAAAGAGGAGAACATACTGATTCAGGAAGTCCAAAGAACCCCAAACAGGATAGACCCCAAAAGAAAATCACCAAGACACATCATCATCAAACTCACCAAATCCAAGGACAAAGAATCCAGAGAGTAGCACGGGAAAAACAAAAAGTTACCTACAAAGGACAGCCAGTGAGAATAAGCTCTGACTTCTCAGCAGAGGCCATGCAAGCAAGTAGACAATGGGATGGTATATAAAAAACCCTGAAAGAGAAAAATTTTCAACCAAGAATTATATACCTGGCAAAATTGTCACTCAAATATGATGGTGAAATTAGGAGATTTTCAGATAAGCAGAAACTAAGGGAATTTATTAAAACCAGACCAAACTTACAAGAGATGCTAAAGAGAGTACTTTGATCAGAAAACCAAAAATAGCAAATATCAACAGACCATTAATACACAAGATGACATATCCCAGAAACCACAGCTATGGACATATGCAAAGTAAAATGAGATTTCAAGATTGTAAACAGGGAACCAGAGACATCAATTGACAAGTGAGGACAACTATAAACA
>NW_006921753.1:2546528-2554831 GCF_000298275.1 Orycteropus afer afer
GGGGAACCCTACAGTCACCAGAATAAAAGAAATAATATTTGAGAAGAAATCAATGAAACAGAGAATAGAAAGACAATAGAAAAAAATCAATAAGACTAGAAGTTGGTTTTTAGAAAAGATTAATAAAATTCGCAAACCACTGGCAAATTTAACAAAAGAAAAGAGGGAAAGAATACAAATAACATTAATAAGAAACAACTTGTGTGACAACAAAACAGAACCAACTGAAATAAAAGGGATAATAACAGGATAATGTGAAGAAACTATACTCCAACCAATTTGAAAGCCAAAAATAAATGAATAGATTTCTAGAAACATACTACTTACCTAAACTAACAGACTGAGGTAGAAAACTTGAACAGACCCAAAACAAAAGAAGAAATTGAACAGGTGATAAAAAAATTACCAACGACAAAAAAAGTCCTGGTCCAGATGGTTTCACCAGAGAATTCTACCAAACATTCAGAGAAGAACTGACACCAATCCTACTCAAACTATTCCAGAACATAGAAAAGGATGGAATCTTCCCAAATTCATTTTCTGAAGTGTTCTTGTCACCTAGTGCCACTCTGACAAGCATACACCACAAATGGGATGGCTTGAACAAACACAGGTTTAGTCTCTTATAGTTCGGGAGATTTTAAGTGCAAGTTCAAAGTGCCAAGCTCTAGGGGCTGTGTGAAAGCCCCTTGACCTTGGGCTTCAGCTCTGCCTCTTGATCCTGGCCCACTGAAGCTAGTGGCTTCTCTTCACTCAGGCAGCTACTGGCTGCTAAGGCTAACAAACCCAAGGTTGACAAATAAAATGGGACAGTTCCAAAGTTACCAAACCACACAGTGGGCCATTAATTCAAGTTCATTGTAGGTCCCAAGGTCGGCAGAGCATGGCAGGCTGTTAAACAATGACTTGGCTACATGCAGGGTCCAAGCATGACATAAGCTAGAGATCATTCCCAAAGCTGCTTCTTATACATGGGAAGCAGACTACATATCCAAAGCAGCTACTCAGCTGCTCCAATAGACTCCACCATGAAGTTAATTACCAATCTCACCATGGGGAATAACTACATCCAGCTGCCCAGCCATTCAACCAGGCCCAGCCAAGTTGACACACAAACTGAACTATCACATGAAGCAAGCATAACCTTGATACCAAAAGTAGGCAAAGACATCACTATAGAGGAAAATTACAGACCATTATCCGTCATGATTATAGACATAAAAATCTTCAACAAAATCCTAGCTAATAGACTCCAACAACATATCAAAAAATTATATGTTATAATCAAGTGGGGTTCATGCCAGATATGCAAGGATGGTTCAACATTAGAAAGACAATCACTGTCATCCATCACATAAATAAAACAAAGGAAAATAACTACATGATCATACCAATACATGCAGAAAAGGCATTTGATAAAATCTAACATCCATTCCTGATAAAAAAAATCTCAGCAAAATAGGAATAAAAGGGAAATTCTTCAACATAATAATGGGCATAAATGCAAAACCAACAGGCAACATTATTCTCAATGGAGAGAGATTGAAACTATTCCTTCTGCTAACAGGAACCAGACAAGGATGTCCTCTATCACCACTTCTATTCAACATTGTATTGGAAGTCCTTGCCAGGGCAATAAGGCAAGAAAAGGAAATCAAAGATATCCAGATTGGTAAGAGAGACATCAAACAGTCCCTATTTGCTGATGATATGATCCTATCCCTAGAAAGCCCAAGAGACTCAGCCAAAAAAAAAAAAAAAAAAAAAAAACTACTGGAACTAATTGAAAGATGTAGCATAGGGGCAGGATACAAGATCAACATACAAAAACATACAAAATCAGTTGGATTCCTCTAGACCAGCAAAGAGATTGCTGAAACGGAAATAAGGAAATTGATACCATTTAAAATAGTGAACAAAAAAAAAAAAAACTTGGGAATAAATCTTAATCTTACCAGGGACACAAAAGACCTGAATAAAGAAAACTACAAAACACTACTTCAAGAAATCGTAAGAGATTTACATAAATGCAAGAACATTCCATGCTTATGGATAGGAAGACTGAACATTGTGAAAATGTTAATACTACCCAAAGCAATCTATACATTCAATGCAATTCCAACCCAGATCCCATCAACATTCTTTAAGGATATGGAAAAATCAATCACCACTTTTATATGGAAAGGAAAGAGAACTTGGATAAGCAAAGCACTACTGAAGAAGAACAAAGTAGGAGGTCTCACACTCCCACATTGTAAAACCTACTATATAGCCACAGTAGTTGAAACTGCCTGGTATTGGTACGACAACAGACACATAGACCAGTGGAATAGAATTGAGAACCCAGAAATAGATCTAGCAACCTATGGTCAGCTGATCTTTGACAAAGGGCCGAAATCCATTAAATGGGAAAGAGACTGTCTATTTAACAAAAGGTGCTAGCAAAACTGGATATCCATTTGCAGAAAAAAGAAACAGGATCCATACCTCACACCATACACAAAAATTAACTCCAGATTCATCAAAGAGTTAAATGTGAAACCTAGAACTATAAAGTTCCTCAAGAAAAAATAGGGGCAAGTTTAGGGGCCTTAATTTATGGAAAAATTTATGACACCACCACTTTGTCATACTGTGTGGTTTGTGTGTTGCCATGAGACTGGAGACTATGCCCCCAATATTTCACATACCAGGGGCCACCCATAGAGGACAGGTTTCAGCGGAGCTTCCATACTAAGAAAGACTCTGAAGAAGGAAGTAGCCATCCATTTCTCAAAGAATTGGCTGGTGGAAACCTATGAATAGCAGTGAAATATTATCTGATATATTACTGGAAAACTTTATGAATAGCCCTGAAACATTGTCTGATACAGTGCCAAAAGATGAGCCCCTCAGGTCAGAAAGCACTCAAAATATGACTGGGGAAGAGCTGCCTCCTCAGAGTGGAGCTGACCTTAATGACATAGATGGAGTGAAGCTTTGGGGACCTCCATTTGCTGATGTGGCATGACTCAAAATAGGAAGAAACAGCTGCAAACATCCATTAATAATTGGAACATGGACTGTACAAAGTATGAATCTAGGAAAATTGCAAGTTGTCAAAAATGAAATGGAATGCATAAAGATTGATGTCTTAAGCATTAGTGAGCTGAAATGGGCTGGTTTTGGACATTTTGAATCAAACAAGCATATGATCTACTATTGCTGGGAATGACAAATTGAGGAAGAATGGTGTAGCATTCATCATCACAAAAACTGTTTCAAGACATATCCTGAAGTACAATGCTGTTAGTGATAAGATAATATCTATTTGCCTACAAGGAAGATTAGTTAATACTACTATTATTCAAATTTACACACCACCCACCAAAGCCAAAGATGAGGAAATAGATGATTTTTTTCCAACTTGTGCAGTCTGAAATTGACAAAACATGCAATCAAGATGTATTGATTATCACTGGTGATTAGAATGCAAAAGTTGGAAACCAAAAAGAATCACTGGTAGTTGGAAAACATGGCCTTGATGATAGAAATAACGCAAGAGATTGCATGATAGAATTTTGCAAGACCAATGACTTATTCATTGCAAATACCTTTTTCAACAATATAAATGGTAACTATACACATGGACTTCATCTGATGGAATACACAGGAATGAGATTGACTACATCTGTGGAAAGAGAGGACGGAGAAGCTCAATATCTTCAGTCAAAACAAGTCTATGAGCTGACCGTGGAACACACCATGAATTGCTCATATGCAAGTTCAAATTGAAGCTGAAGACAATTAAAAGAAGTCCACAAGAGCCAAAATATGACCTTGATTATATCCCTCCTGCATTTAGACACTATCTAAAGAATAGATTTTATGCTTGAACCCCAATGACAAAAACCAGAGGAATTGTGGAATGACATCAAGAACACATCCATGAAGAAAACAAAAGGTCATTTAAAAAGACAGGAAAGGAAGAAAAGACCAAAATGGATGTCAGAAGACACTCTGAAACTTGCCCTTAAGTGATGAATGGGTAAAGCAAATGAAAGAAATAACAAGATAAAAGAGCTGAACAGAAGATTTCAAACAGCACCTTGAGAAGATAAAGTCAATTATTATAATGAAATGTACAAAGACCTGGAGTTAGAAAACCAAAAGTGAAAAACACACTCAGCATTTCTCAAGCTGAAAGAACTGAAGAAAAAGTTAAAGCCTCAAGTTGCAACGTTGGAAGATTCTATGGGCAAAATATTGAATGATGCAGGAAACATCAAAAGAAGGTGGAAGGAATACACAGAGTCACTGTACCAAAAAGAACTGGTCAATGTTCATGCGTTTCACAAGGTGGCAAATGATGAAGAACTAATGGTATTGAAGGAAGAAGTCAAAGCTGCCCTGAAGGAATTGGTGAAGAACAAGTTTCCAGAAATTGACAGAATATCCATTGAGATGTTTCAACAAATGGATGCCATGCTAGAGGCACTCACTTGTCTAAGCCATGAAATTTGGGAGACAGCTATCTGGCCAACTAACTGGAAAAGATCTATATTTGTACTCATTCCAAAGGAAAGTGATCCCACAGAATGTGGAAATTATCAAACAATACCATTAATATCACATGCAAGTAAAACCTTGCTGAAGATAATTCAAAAACAGTTGCAGCACTATATTGATAGGGAACTTCCAGAAATGCAAGATGGCTTTAAAAGAAGACATGGAACAAGGGATATCACTGCTGATGTCAGATGGATCTTAGCTCAAAGCAAAGAATACCACACAGATGCTTACTTGTGTCTTATTGACTATGCGAAAGTATTTGATTGTGTAGATCATTACAAATTATGGATAACATTGAGAAGAATAGGAGTTCAAGAAAACTTAATTGTGCTCCTGAGGAAACTGTACATAAACCAGGAAGCTGTCATTTGAATAGAACAAGGGGATACTTCATGGTTTAAAATCAGGAAGGGAGTGCACCAAGGTTGTATCCTGTCACCATAACTTATTCAATTTGGATGCTGAGCAAATAATCCGAGAAGCTGGACTATATGAAGAAGGACATGGTATCAGGATTGGAGGAAGACTCATTAACAACCTCAATACACAGACAACACAATTTTGCTTGCTGAAAGTGACGATGACTTGAAGCACTTACTGATGAAGATTAAAGACTACAGTCTGCAGTATGGATTACACCTCAATACAAAGAAAACAAAAATCCTCACAAATGGACCAATAACCAGCATCACAATAAATGGAGAAAAGATTAAGGTGTCAATGATTTCATATTACTTAGTTCTACAGTCAACACCAGTGGAACCAGCAGTGAAGACATCAGATGACGTATTGCATTGGACAAAAGACCTCTTTCAAGTGATAAAGAGCAAAGATATCTCCTTAAAGAATAAGGTGCACCTAACCCAAGCCATGATGTTTGCAAACTCCTCATATGCCTATGAAAGCTGGACAATGAATAAGGAAGACTGAAGAAGAATTGATGCTTTGAGTTGTGGTATTGGCGAAGAATACTGAAAGTATCATGAATGAAAAGAATGAACAATCTGTCCTGGACGAAGTGCAGCTGGAATGCTCCATGGAAGTGTAAATTGCCAGACTTCATTTGACCTACTTTGGTCATTGTTTCAGAAGGGACCATTCACAGGAGAAAAATATCATGCTTCATATAGTGGACTGTCAATGAAAAAAGGGAAGACCCTCAATGAGATGGATTGACATAGTGACCGCAATGATGGGATCAGGTGTAGGAACTATTGTGAGGCTGTGTCAGGACTGGGCAGTGTTTTGTTCTGTTGTACATAGGGTCGCTATGAGTTGGAGCCAACTTGACAGCACCTAACAACAACAACAATTTATGGCATAAATAGACTGTCAAGCATAACCTAAAATGCACAAACAGAAGAGAAACGAGATGAACGGACCTTCTAAAAATTAAATTTTTATGTGTTTCTAAAGATGTCTCCAAAAGAGTCAAAAGAGAACCTACAGATTGGGAAAAAATATTCATCGATGACATAACTGATGAAGGACTTATCTCTAGAATTTATGGAAAACTCCAATACCTCAAGAACAAAACAAAAAACAATCCAACCAAAAAATGGGCAGAAGACATGAATAGACACTTCACCAAAGAGGATATTCAGGTGGCCAACAGACACATGAAGAAATGTTCATGATCATTAGCCATTGTTGTTGTTGTTAGGTGCTGTCAGAAAAATGGAAATCAAGACAACAATGAGATACATCTCGCTCCAGAACTAATAGAAAAGTTCAGCAAGATAGAAAATAACAAATGCTGGTGAATACATGGAGAGATTGAGACTCTCATACACTGCTGGTGGGACTATAAAATGATACAACCCCCTTGGAAAGCAGTATGGTAATTCCTTAAAAAGTTGGAATTAGAAATATCATTTGATCCAGCAATCCCATTACTAGGTATATATCCTAAAGAAGCAAGAGCCAGGACAAGAACAGTTATATGCACACCCATGTGCATCGCAGTACTATTTACAATAGCAAAAAGATGGAAACAATCTAGGTGCCCAGCAATCTATAGTATACACACACAATGGAATACTATGCAACAGGAAAGAATAAAGTAGAATCTACAAAACACCACATAACGTGGATTAAATTGGAGGATGTTACTTTGAGTAAAATAAATCAATCACAGAAGGATCAATACTGCATTAGTTCATTATTGTAAAAAATCAAAGAATGGTTTACATACAGAAGGAAACTTTCTTTGTTGTTTACCAATGGTGGGAGGGGTAGGGAGGGAACACTGCAAAAATAAAAAATAATAATAATAAAACAAAAACAATAGACAGGACTAGGAGCAGGACACCTACCCCAGGGAGATGCACCCCCTAGAACAATCAACTGTGAGAGATCAGAAGGGCATTTGTACAGGAGAAAAGCTAGACAGACAGGAATACATAGGTAAGAAGGACACAGGGAAGGGGTAGTCACAGGGAGGAGATGAGCGGAGAGCTGTTTATTGTTGAGACTAAAACAAAATGTATACAAACTGTTTAGTATAAAATGCATCTGTTTTGTAAATTTTCACTCAAATCAGCATAATTTTTTTTTTTTATTAAACATGTACGTGCATCAAAAGGATTTACCAAAAGGATGAAAAGAGAACCTACAGACTGGAGGAAAAAAAAATGGCAAGGATACATCACACAAGGCACTAATCTCTGTAATTTATAGAAAACTCCAACACCTCAATATTAAAAAGACAATCAATTAAAAAATGGGCAGAAAATATGAACAGACACTTCACCAAAGATCTTCAGACAGCCAACAAACACATGAAGAAATGTTCACAATCATTAGCCATTGTTCACAGCCATCAAGTCGATTCAACTCATAGCCACCCCTCCTTGGGTTTCCAAGGTGGTATCTCTACAGAAGTAGATTTCCCCATCTTCCTTCCAAGGAGTGGCTGGTGGGTTTGAACCGCCAGCCTTCTGGTGAGCAGTCAAATGCCTTAGGCATCACACCACCAGAGCTCAGAGACGCAAATCAAAACAACCATGAGATACCATCTCACCCCAGCATTAATAGCAAAGTTCAACAAGACAGAAAATAACAAATGTTGGTGAAGATGTGGAGAGATGGGGACTCTCATACACTGCTGGTGGGAGTGTAAAATTATACAACCACTGTGGAAATTGGTATAGTGATCCCTTAGAAAATTGCAAATAGAAATATCATTTGACCCAGCAATCTCATAACTAGATATATGTCCTAAAGAAGTGAGAGGCAGGACATGAATAAATATATGCACACCCATGTTCATTGCAGCACTATTCACAATAGCAAAAAGAAGGAAACAACCTAAGTGTCCATCAACCGAGGAACGGATCACAAAACTGTGGTACACACACACACAATGAAATATTATGCAATCTGAAAGAATAATGTAGACTCTGAAAAACACCACATAACATGGATGAACTTGGAGGACATTATGCTGAGCGAAATAAGTCAATCACAGAAGGACAAATATTGCTTTAGTGCGCTATTTTAAAAAGTCAAGGAAAGTTTACACATGGAAGGAAATTTTCTTTATTCATTACCAAGGATGGGAGTGGAGGGGAAGGAAAATCTCTAGATAAGTTGAATATATATATGTGTATATACATACATATATATATATATATATATACATACATATATATAGTTGTTGTTGTTGTTATGTGCCGTCGAGTCGGCACGGACTCATAGCGACCCCTCCTTGGGTTTCCGAGGCAGTATCACTACGGAAGTAGGATTGCCCA
>NW_006921753.1:2554982-2556368 GCF_000298275.1 Orycteropus afer afer
ACACACACACACACACATACATACATATACATAAACCAAAGATTATTAGTCGTTAAGAAGGATAGTAGGGAGGGCAAAAGGGAAAGCTTTTGTTTGTGGGGCATTGAGTTTATGCTAATGATGACAGAATATTTTGGAAAAGGATAGCAATCATGGTAGTACGACATGAAAAATGTCATTAATGTCCCTGAACTGTAAATGTGGAGGTCATTATGTTAGCGAATGTCTTGTGTATGTTTTTACCACAATTTATTAAAAAAAAAGATTAGGCTTACTGAAGACTGATGGACTGAGACTGATGAAAACTGGTGGAATTCCTGATATTATGGCCCTTGGACATCTGTAAAGCCAGGAACTGTATCCAACCCATGTGCCTCAACTTTCAGCCAATCATAGACAGGCCTATGAGGTGACCAGTGATACCAGGAAGGTATGGACTCATTAGAACAATCAACCAATATAAGATCAAGAGGGTAGCATTTGCCTAGGGACAGACCTAGGAAGGTGAGAGGGAATGGCAAGGAAGGAGGAATGAAAGAGGAGGGCACAAGGAGGAAGTGGAAAGAGTGCCATTGCATCATCCCTACATTTTGGTTAATGTTACAAAACAAAATGTGTATGGATTGTTGAATAGAAAAGCAATTTGTTCTGTAAACTTTCACCCAAATCACAATTAAAAAATTAAAATATGAGTAAGATTTCAGTGGCACAAAGAATTATGGGAAAGGACATTCCAGGCACAGAGAGGGACAGAAAGAAAGTCATAGGTGTGGGATCAGCTGGTGGAGGAAAGTATTAGGGGGCTGCTAGGCGTGGAACATTGTGTGTTGTTATGATACTGACCGGGTTTCAATGGAGCTTCCAGACTAAGGCAGAGTAGGAAGAAAGGCCTGGCAATCTACTTCTGAAAAAACAGCCAATGAAAATCCTATGGATCACCATAAGTAAAGAGTGACTCCACCTCAGCTAATGATAAGTATTGCTTAAAGGAAAGAAACTAAGAAGGACTAATGACATATGTTAAAATGCATACTCAATGTGCATTTAAGTTGAACCCAGTGAAATCTTGCTGCTTGCTACACTCTAATCACCACCATAGGTACCTGCATCACCAGGCCACATTTAACCCTTTCAGAAAAGGCAAATGTAAGCTCCAATATTCCCTTTTCCTTCATCCCTCATTTCTTATGTATCACATTTATTTCCACTTTTGATTTGTAATAGGAACAAACCTTCAAAAGGAAAATTTTCACTATAAAATGAAGATAATGATGCCTCTCTCATGGGGAAGTTGTTGTTGTTGTTGTTATGTGCCGTCGAGTTGGCCCCGACTCATAGCGACCCCTCCTTGGGTTTCCGAGGCAGTATCACTACGGAAGTAGGATT
>NW_006921753.1:2556468-2564983 GCF_000298275.1 Orycteropus afer afer
AGGAGTGGCTGGTGGGCTTGAACCGCCAGCCTTCTGGTTAGCAGTTAAGTGCCTTAGGCACTATGCTACCAGAGTAGTTGGGATGAAATGGGATAATATATGTAACTGCACCTTTTAGGTGCTCGACATGTGTTCCTTCTTACCACCTCTCACACGCTGCCTACCTGACCCCTCCCTAGTGTTCTATGCTCTAGTTTAGAAGTCCTTTGATCTTATAATCAAAACAGAAACAGGTTTGATTAAACAGGGTGCGGTTGACTTCTACATAATGGCTTGACAGTGAGAAGAAAGAAAATAATCAAGTTTTTGATTTCCAAATTAGCTTTCACAATGCATTGAAGAGGTGTTCTTTGGGTATACCCTTTACTGAGTTAGAAAATTGAAATAATCAGCTGGACAGAAGTGCCTCACCAAATTCATACTGATTGTCTGTGCTTTAGCACTTTCTTGCCTGCTGTTTGGGAAATTCCAGGGAGCCAAAAGTACCAAGACCATGAATGAGTTCCTCAGAATCATCTTATAAGAGGTGTGTTGCTTAGCTATTATATTCCAGCATGACCATTTTACAACTGTAAAGGTGTTAATGACTGGCCAGTTACCTAATCCCCTTAGAAGAAGTAGCTAATGCTTATGATTATAGGGATCACCATTAGTTCCACTTCATGGGACCATTTTTCCTATAATATGTCTCATATAATTTACCTTAGAAAACTCATGCAACTTTCAAAACATAGTTCCAGTTCCATTATACACATATTAAATCCCTTATGGCCAGGAGGACCCATGATCTTTGATCAAGCAAACAGGGGATTCAAAACAATTCTAAAGCAGTGTTTCTCAATTTCAGTCTCCAGGAAGATGGTTGATCTTCACACTCTGGCCTAGAAACCTCTCTACCTCCACCTTGGAGGTCAGGCTGAGCTCTGGAGGGAGAGAACCAGGAGGCAGGAGTTGGTGGCTGGGTTGCTGCACGGCTGAGCTAGAATCATGTCTTCCCCTCCTGGTGTGACATCTCCATCACCAGAGTGTCATGCAATCCTCAAGAACACTCCAGTTTGCCTCACATAATGATCTGTGGGTGTAGAGGTGTGAGTACATGTATACACACCTCAACACTCAAAAAACTAGGACAGTTTTACATGAAAGTCCAGGTTGCAGAATTTAATTGAAAATCAGAAGATTCTACAACACCAAACCCATATTCCCACCTATGACAATCGTTTCAAGATAGTAATGTTCACTTCTTTTTTACCTCAGTCTTCACCACTCCCTGTTGCCTTACTGATATGAGGTCATCAGTTGCAATTCTGAATACTAAATATAATGGTACTGGATTAAAAGAATTTTTATCTTGCCTACTTCATTCCTCTGCATTACTTGCTTACCTAGTATGCATTTAAGTTGAAGCTAGTGAATTCTTGCTGCTTGCTAGACTCTAATCACCACCATAGCTACCAGCATCACCAGGCTACATTTAACCCATTCAGAAAAGAAATGATCAACAGGTTGTTTTCCTCTTACTGAATCCCTAAAGATAATGGAGTAGACTCTGTACCAGGCTGCTAAGGCCATCCAACGGTCATGAGAATGTTCCCTGGGGCTCAAAGGCATGCTGGAAAGGCTCTGAATTTGGCCTGAGGTCCCATTGGCATTTTCTCGCTGTTCCAGGGGACAGAAAACCAA
This sequence comes from Orycteropus afer afer, assembly GCF_000298275.1. Classification (NCBI taxonomy): domain Eukaryota; kingdom Metazoa; phylum Chordata; class Mammalia; order Tubulidentata; family Orycteropodidae; genus Orycteropus; species Orycteropus afer. Next base: position 2,558,152 of record NW_006921753.1, read on the forward strand.
CTCAGTTCAGCATAAGCTAAATGAATGGAAGATTCTTTTTTGCTGCTGCTATAATTAAAGTAGTGATATCCCTATGTTTTGTATCCATATATGCATATTTTGTGTATAACCTATACACATATTTCACACATATATAGGCCTACCTGGCTTTGACATATCAAAGTTAAAAATTTAGATATATTACTGTTTTATCATTCAGTTTAGGATGGAAAGCCCTGGTCTACAATGTTCTGCCTTGTTTCCCAAGATCTCAGGAAAGTACCCTGTGTAGACATTAATAATAATATTAATCTTTAGTGAGCCTTATTCTACTGAACAGTTGGTGCATCCATTCTCACTGACATTTCTGATTGATTCACAAAAGTACACAGGCAGAAATCATTACCCTGATTTAATGAAAAGTAGATTGAGTATCTGCTGAAGTGACCCGCCCAGGTGGTGGTTGGGTTGGAGTCAGAGAAAAGCAGACCTCGTAGATGGCAGTCCTGGACTCTTCCGGAGACTGATGCCTAGCCCAGAACCCAGAAACCATTTGCAGCATATCTGCTGAATGAATAAACTACTGACAGTGCCTGGAAGTTAGTACATAAGAAGATAAAGCAGAATATTAAAAATACACATGCACTTTCGTGAAAGTTCCCAGGTACTGCTGTTGGAGTTAGAGGCTTAAAGCAGTTGTCAAGGTACTTTATAATGAAAAACGGTCATGGTTTGAACGTGCTCCTTTATCTCACTAATTCTATAACCCAATTTCTATCAAGGACCGCAGGCCTGAAGAGCTCAAACTGCATTTTGAAGCTTATCTTATTAATATTCACCACCACCATCCTCAAAGGCGTGGAGCATATATCATTGCCTTCATGTTTCAGATGGAAATATGGAAGTGAAAAGGAGCATTACCACTTGAGTCTGGGTTAAGAATTCAGAGATTGCTCTCTTTTAGCATCGTTGTCCATGTCTGATTCAGCTTTGCCCTCCCTTGTAAGAAACAACACTGCAATAAACCAAGTGGGATGCTGTCAGTTCAGCCTGATGTCCCCAGTGTCACAGTCTGACCAAAATAATAAGATCAAAGCCTCAAGGCTATGATGAAAATGAAAGGCTATAATGAAGCATGATTGGCAAAGAAGCCATTATGGATTGGCCTGGGCACTCAAATGTCCTTAGAAAAATATTAAAAACACAGATGTGTATTATTATATGATGGCAATTAAAATATAGGTCTCACAGTGAAAACAGCAAGCTTAGAGAACCAGGCAGTGTCCACACAGAGCTGCAATTTTAGATTTGATTCAGTTTTGATCTTTCAGTATAATCTTGAGTATCTGTGTGTCATTTTCATTGCTCCCAACCCTTCTCACTTTTTCTCATTCTGCAAAATCTCTCTGCCTTTTTAAAAATCAGGCCCCAAATACCTGGCACTGGCAACCTCAAATGACCACTGCAAAGAACATAAGAAATACCATGCTGGTTCAGATCTGTGGTCCATTTGAGCGAGAGTTCTATTACTGTTATCTGAGATATTTTGGGAAGGACTGACTTCTTAAAAACTGATGTTGTGCTCTAGGAATTTATCCTGCAAATATAGTTACACAAGATTATTCATTGCAATGTTCCTTGTAATAGCAAAAACTTGGGAACAACTTACTTGGCTATTAATAAGAGATTGGTTGAATAAATTATGAAACATCCATACAACTGAAAATAACTCAGCTCTAAAAAAAAGGGTGAAAAAAACTTTATATAAGAATGAGGAAAGATCTCAGGATATGTTGTTAAATAAATAAAGCAACATGAAAATAAACAATTGTGTGCATAGGATGCTACTATTTTAAAATTTGTGCATGTGACCTGTAAAAAGTTGAATTGGCAAAAGTGTGATGGGTGTATTTATAACAACCAAAAAAACAAAAAAATAGCTGCTGGGGCTGCTTACATACAACCAAGCATCTCAGGAGATTTGCTTTCTTGGTTTGGAGGTTTTAATGTCATAGTTTCATGGGACATCCCAGTTAATTGGCCTAATAACATGTTTAGTGCCTTTGTTCTATCTCCTATTTTGATGCATAGTGTCTAGGGCCTCACAAGCTTGCAACCAGCCATCCAAGACATCACAATTGTTCCTTATTCCCTAAAGTCTTCTTCCTTTTTTTTTTTTTCAATTTTGATTTGGGTGAAGATTTACAGAGCAAATTCACTTTCCATACAGCAGTTCACATATACTTTGTCTCGTGTTATTGACCACAGTTTACCACAATGCAACAGCTCCCCCACTTCCTCCCCATAGTTACCTCTTCCCAGTGTCCATCCGTCCATACTCTCCTGCCCCCTGAGCTGTCTCCCTGTGCATAAGCAGCCCTTCCTTTTCCCATGATTGTTCTCTCCAGGGCGTGTTTCTGTTTGAGGTAAATGTTTAACTCACATGCCTGTACTTTGTTTGGCTGGAAACTACAGGTGTGGGTTCAATTTCAGACCTGCAGGGCAGCTAGGGGCCATAGTCTCAGTGGTTCCACCAGGCTCTATTGGACCAGCAAACCTGGTCCCCACCTTTTTTTTTTTTCTTTGCCTCCAAATGATTTTGAGTTTTGATCCACATTGTTCTCCCTCTCTATCCAGAATCTCCTACATCCCTTCCAAGTGGATGACAGTGGTAGCTGGGCACCATCTAGTTCTTCTGGTCTCATAGCTGTATAGGTTGCAGATTGGATGGTGTACCAGTTGCTAGGACTGATTGTTTCCATTAATTTTGGTTTTCTTCTTTCTTCTTGACAAGGAGAGACCCATTGTTGCATCTAGATGGCAGCTTGCTAGCTTTTAAGATCCCAGTCACTACTCGCCAGAGTAGGAGATGGAACAATGTTTTGTATAGTATGTTATGCCAATTGAACTTGATGTCCCCCGTGACTATGGTCCCAAGCCCACAGGTTCAACTACTTGGTCCCTCTGGGTAGCTGGCTGTGACCAAGCAGTGACCACAACCTTGCCTCTTGTCAGCTCTACTATACCCCTGGGAATCCTGATCATTCACATAAACTTATAGGACCATTGTCTGCCAACCCTATATATGATCTTGGATACACTCCCCATTTAGACATACCTAATTGTTTAGCCTGTCCACCTATCTATCTGTCCATATACCCATGTTTGCCTTCACTGACAACTCAGTACTGCATATGAAAAAGAGTTCATATTTGTTGTCTGTACTTCCCATGTACCTCTCTATGTCTTTCTCATCCTCAATGCTCCCATATTGGTCACTCATCTTTGGTACATTGACCTTCTCTTCACCCAAATCAATATTTATTTCTATTTATGTAACAGCGTTCCCTCCCCACCCCTCCCACCCCTGGTAACCAACAAAGAAAATTTCCTTCAACAGATAAACCTTTCCTTAACTTTTACAATAACGGACTAATACAATGAAGTCTTCTTAAAACCAAAAAATAGTTTCACTTAAGTAGAAAAAAATGTCTGCCTTGAATATTATGAGCTTTTAAGAACTATCTATATAGGATCAGATTGACAATAGCAACTTGAAAGATTAAATGTGAACCTTTGCTGCTGTTGTTAGGTGGCATTGAGTCAGTTCTTACTCAAAGAGACCCTAGATACAACAGAACAAAACACTGTGCTGTCATCACAACTGTTGCTATGCTTTAGCTCATCATTGCAGCCACTGAGTCAATCCTTCTCATTGAGGATCTTCCCCTTTTTTGCTGATCCTCTACTTTACCAAGCATGACATCCTTCTCCAGGGACTGGTCCCTTCTGATAGCATGATGAAAGTATGAGAGACAAAGTCTAGCCATTCTTACTTGTAAGGATCATTCTGGCTGAACTCCTTCAGATGTGTTTGTTCTTCTGGCTGTCCATGGTATTTTCAATATTCTTCACGAACACCATAGTTCAAAAGCATTGATTCTTTTTTGGTTTTCCTTATTGCAGCTTTCACATGCTATGAGGTTATTGAGACTAACATGGCTTGGGTCAGGCATACTTTAGTCTTCAAAGGGACATCTTTACTCTTTAACAATTTAAAGAGGTCTTTCTGAGCAGATTATCCCAGTGCAATATGTCATTTGATTTCTTGACTGCTGCTTCCATGGGCATTTATTATGGATCCAAGTGAAATGAAATCCATGACAGCTTCAAACTTTTCTCCAGTTATTATGATCTTGCTTAATGGTCCAGTTGTGAGAATTTTTGTTTTCTTTATGTTGAGGTATAATTCATACTGAGACTGTAGTCTTTGATCTTCATCAGTGGGTACTTTAAGCCTTCTTCACTTTTCAGCAAACAAGGCTGTGCCATCTACATATCACAGGTTTTTAATATGTCTTCCTCCAATCCTGACACCGTGTTCTTCTGCATATAGTTCAGCTTCTCTGGTTATATCCTCAGCATACAGTTTGAATAAGTAAAGTGAAAAGATTAACCCTGATACACACCTTTCATGGTTTTAAACCATGCAGTATCCCCTTGTTCTGTTCAAACAACTCCCTCTTTGTCCATGAACAGGTTCCTCATGAGCACAATTAAGTGTTCTGGAATTCCCATCTTCACAATGTCATCCATAATTTGTTATGATCCACACAGTCAAACACCTTTGCATAGCCAGTAAACAGACAGATAAACATCTTTCTAGTATTCTTTGCTTTCAGCCAAGATCTATCTGACATCAGCAATGATATTCTTCATTCCACATCTTCTTGCCAGCTTGAATTTCTGGCAATTCCCTGTCAGTGTACTGTTGCAATTATTTTTGAATTGTTTTCAGCAAAAGCTTACTTAACTATGATATGAGTAATATTGTAATTTCCACATTTTGCTGCATCACCTTTCTTTGGAATGGGCACAAATATGGGTTTCTTTCAATCAGTTGGCTAAGCAGCTATCTTCCAAATTCATTGGAATAGATGAGTAACTACTTCCTGCACTGTATTTGATTGCCACCATCATCACTGTCTTAAGCATCAACATGGGAGTGGCATAGTCAGATGATTTAAGGGCTGGGGGAGGTGCTTTTAACTGGTACTAGTCCTTTGGCAGAGATACAGAAGATGATCCTGGAACCCTGAGCTTTGAAAGGAACTACACAGAAGTGGATTAGCACCAACTAGTGGAAAAACCTGAATGAAAACAGTGAGTACAGAGGCGGTCGGAGCTGCGGACTGTCAGCTACTCTGATGAGACCAACAGCCTAAATATTTGCAAGTCGTGTTGGGACCTGAGAATTGACCTAAAGATCAGTCCTAGTCACCAAGGGCTGCAGGGACAACTGCTCTGGTGGCCTATGACTAGGAAGGGAAACAGCAAGGAGGGAGACAACCTGAGCTGTGGACTTTCTGCTGTCTGGAGGGTGCAGCCATTTTGAATGTTCATAAGCAGTGGTCATTTTGGATATTTAAAGTAACCAAGGGAGCAGTCATTTTGAATGTTTACAAGTGGCAACCATTTTGGATTTTAAAGTGATAGCATTCTCATTCGGATTCCAGGTTCTTAAGAACAGGCAGCGAGGTGAGAAGAAGGGACAGGACAGAAAAGGCAAAGGGGACTGGAACAGATCGAGGAGTCAGCCGCAAGGACCCAGGTGAGGAGAGAGAACCCAGGCCACGCCCCACAAGGAGAAAGGTGGGAAGGCAGGGAGAGGACAGAAAAGGCAAAGGGGATAGGAACAGATTGAGGAGTCAGTCACAAGGACCAAGGTGAGGAGAAGGAACCCAGGCCATCCACCACAAGCAGCGAGGTGGGAAGCAGGGAGAGGGCAGAAAAGGCAAAGGGGACTGGAACAGATCGAGGAGTCAGCTGCAGGGACCCAGGTGAAGACAGGGAACCCAGACCACCCCCTACAAGCAGCGAGGTGGGAAGCAGGGAGAGGACAGAAAAGGCAAAGGGGACTGGAACAGATCGAGGAGTTAGCTGCAAGGATCCAGGTAAGGGTGGTTGGAGGGGTTTCCAACAGCTAAGGGAGACAAACTTGTCTGTCAGTTTGTCCTACTATGGTGACATGTTGCTGTGAGTCTTGAGGCTATGCCACTGGTGTTTCAAATCCAGTGGGGTGCACCAGTTGCACAGGTACCAGCCTGGCTTGCAGACTGAGACAGACTAGGAAGGAGGAGGCCATCCAATTCTCAAAGCTTTGGCCAGGGAAAACTGTATGTATAGCAGAGAAACACTGTCTGACACATTACTGAGCCACTTTATGAATAGTCCAGAAACATTGTCCAATACAGAGGAGGAAGATGAGTCACTTAGCTTAGAAAGCTCCCAAAGTAGGACTGGGCAAGAGCTGAATTATCAGAGTAAAATCACCCTTACTCATATGGATAAGGTAAAGCTTTCGACACCTCCATTTGCTGACGTGGCACCACTCAAATTGATGAGAAACTGCAGCAAACATCCATTAATAATCAGAACATGGAATGTACGAAGTATGAATCTAGGAAAATTGGAAGTTGTCAAAAATGAAATGGAATGAATAAGATTGATATCCTAGGCATTAGTGAGCTGAAATGGACTGGTTTGGGCCATTTTGAATCAGACAACCATATGATCTATTATACAAGGAATGACAGTTTAAAGAGGAATGGCATGGCATTCATCATCACAAAGGATGTTTCAAGATCTGTCCCGAAGTACAATGCTGTCAGCGATAGGATAATATCCATACGCCTACAAGGAAGACCCGTTAATACAATTATTATTCAAATTTATGTGCCAACCACCAAAGCCAAAGATGGAGAAATTGAAGATTTTTATCAACTTCTGCAGTCTGAAATTGACCAAACTTGCAATCAGGATGTGTTAATTATCACTGGTGACTGGAATGCAA
>NW_006921753.1:2567427-2568647 GCF_000298275.1 Orycteropus afer afer
GTTTGTTGAAATAAACAACTGTTGTATTCCATCAGTTCCTGGAGCCTTGTTTTACACAAACTCCTTCAGCACAGCTTGGACTTCTTCCTTCAATACCATCAGTTCTTGATCATATGCTACCTCCTGAAGTGATTGAAAGTCTACCAATCCCTTTTTGTACAGTGACTCTGTGCATTCTTTCCTTCTGCTTTTGATGTTTCCTGTATAATTCAATATTTTGCCCATAGAATCCTTCAATATTGCAAATTGAGTCTTAAATTTTTCCTTTAGTTCTCTCAGTTTGAGAAATGCTTAGCATGTTCTTCTCTTTTGGCTTTCCATCTTTACTTTGTCTTCCCCAGCTACCCTCTTAAATCTTCTGTTCAGCTTTTTTATTTGATCATTTCTTCCATTTGTTATTGCTATTCTCCATTCAAGAGCATGTTTCAGAGACTTGTCTGACATCCACTTTGGTCTTTTCTTTCTTTCCTGTCTTTTTGATGACCTTTTGCTTTCTTCATGTATGATGTCTTTGGTGTCATCCCACAACTTGTCTGGCCTTCGGTCACTGGTGTTCAATGCATCAAATCTATTCTTTAGATGGTTCTTAAATTTGGGTGGTATATACTCAAGGTCATATTTTGGCTCTCGTAGACTGTTTTTCATTTTCTTCATCTTCAACTTAAACGTGCAGATGAACAGTTTATTGTCAGTTCCAGTTATTCCCTGGCCTTCTCCTGACTAATGATACTGAGTTTCTCCATTGTCTTTTTCCACAGATGTAGAAGCTTTGATTCCTATACATTTTATCTGGTGAGGTCCAAGTATATAGTTGTCATTTATGTTGTTGAAAAAAGTATTCGCAATGAAGGAGTAGTTGGTCTTGAAAAATTCTATCATGACGGGAACGTTAGGGAGCAGTGAGTTTAGGTTAATGGGAGAGGAACACTCAGAAAAGATGGATGACAATAATTACAAAACTTGAAGAATGTAATCAATATCACTAAATGGTACATGTACAAATTGTTGAATTGATGTGTTTTGCTGTGTACATTCTCAACAAAAAAAAAAATAAAATAAAATTATATATGAAAATTGTTCATGTCAATATATTCAATCATTTAGTTGTTCATATTAATTGAATATATCTTATGTACAAAGTGCTCTAGCTACTAGAATAGTAAACAAAATAGACCTAACTCCCTGCCTTCAGGTAGCTTTTTCCTTATTGCTTTTGCTAA
>NW_006921753.1:2573128-2606467 GCF_000298275.1 Orycteropus afer afer
GGGCTGGCGCGGGATCGGGCAGTGTTTCGTTCTGCTGTGCATGGGGTCGCTATGAGTCGGAAACGACTCGACAGCACTTAACAGCAACAACAACAGCACAGCTACTAGTCTTACCAGTGTGGTTTCTGCCCCTCTTCTCCCACTCATGCTGCTATTTTCCACACTAAAAGACATTCCCCTATTCTGATCACCCTCAACTCTTCTTCAGTGTTTAAAACTGTTTGAAGCCATTTATACCTATCATAAGGCATAGGCCTTCATCATTAAAAGGATCCATAGATGTTTGTTTCCTTGCAGCTTTCCTAGCCACTCATATGGATTCACTTCACTATGGACCCCACTCACTCCAGCTTGGGGATATTCATATATCAACTGTCAGGCTGGGCATATGTCCCCTCAAGTCTCTTTTAGGGTGATCAACTGTCTGATTGATACACCTAGGAATAACAGGGTTATTAGGACACAGGACTTTCAGTTTTAAAATAGTCAGTCCCAGGCAAACCAGGACAAACTTGTCAACCTAACTTTATGATTTTCATACACACTACCATTATGTACATTTTCTTTCCCAGAGGCCAGCACCTGACTCTCCTTGTAGGACTTCCCTCAGGCTTCAAAACCACGCGATGCTTGCTCCCTCAGAGAGTAAGACATGGTCGAGAGCTTTTATATCTCTGGGGAAGTCTTTAAAAAATGACCAAAGGACAAGAGGGTTTGGGTACAAATGCTTTTGACCTTATTTAAGATGACACTGTGTTATGACACATACTGTCTCCACAGCTCCCTGCAAGAGTTGGTCAAAGTTACTCTCAATGGGACTTTGCTTTGATATTTCACATCCTTGCTTTATTTTCTTCCTTTTGCTGTCCCACTTCCCCACGTCCTTCTAGTACTTCCTGGAAACATTTCCCACTACATCTCTTCTTATCTTTGAGTCTTCTACTAGTGTGCTTTCACTACCACACATTCCATCTGAGCAAAGTCTCAAAATACAGGGATGGGTAAGACCTTTTGTCAAATGCCACTGAGAAAATTAAAAAGACTATGCAATGAGATATTCAGAGTATGGTAAGAAGTTCACACTAGAAGAGAGGGTTGTGAACCAGAAAATATCTGACTATACTAAAATTTAATATGTGCCCTAGCACTAAGCAGAGATTTAGTTTTTGCCATTTCATTTGTTACATTTAAAATTAATTTTTTTAAAGTCATCACTTTATTCATTCAAAGAATATTTACCAAATACATGTAAGGGTTTCAATGCTGAGCGACAATGAACTTGATCCTTTCCTTATAAAGTTCTGCTAGGAAAGAGAGTAGAGTAAATCACATAATGGCTAATATGTAATGAGATACAGTGCTAAGTGCTATAATGGTGAGGTTCATGGTATATATGTACAAATATATAACAGGACAAAATTACCTAGACTGGGAATATTGGAGTGTCATTGAGGAATGGACATGTATTTAAGAACTGAAGAATGAGTAAAAGAGAGTTCTGAGAAGATGTCAGAATAGGCAGATAAGCTACACAGACCCTCTGCAACAAAGCAATGAGAAACCAGTTGAAACCAACACAGATGATCCTGGAACCCTGAACTTTGAATGGAAGGATAAAGAAGTGGATTAAATGCCAACTAGCAGAAGAACCTGAATAAAACAGCGAGTGAGGAGACAATTGTAGTGGTGGACGGTGTACTGTCCTGAGGGCATTTTGAATATTTCCTGATAACAACCTAAGAATCAGCTCTGCTCACCAAGGATGGCATGGGGAGAGACTGCGTTGGTGCCTGAAGACCAGAAGGGAGAACAATGAGGAAGGGGACAGGTGAACCTGTGGAATGCCAGCAGATGTCCTGAGGGTGCAGCCATTTTGGATGTTTGCAATCGGTGAGTACAGCTGTTTTGAGTGTGTGCAGATGGTGCTTGTGGCATTCTTACCTGGACTGAGACCTGGGAGTGGGCTCCACCTGCCAAGGACAGCATGGACAACCACACTGAAGGCTGACGAATGGAGAGGTGAGATATTATCCTTGTTCCTCTTGTGCACCACACCCTCTTGGTGAACAGGTTGTGGCCATCCCCCAGTCTTCTAGCTACCTTCTTGACTAGCCTGCATTCCATCCCAGCTATGCACTGGCAGAGCCTGGGTGCCATACCCCACACAGCAGTTTTGTTTTAGTTTGTTTGTTTTCAAATTATTCTTTTCATCTTCCTCCTTTCTTCCTTTTTTTTTTCTTCCTTCTTTCCTATCCCTGGTTCTTTTTGTTGTTGTTGTTGTTGTTTGTTTGTTTGTTTGTTTTGTTTTTCTTTTTTTTCTCTTTTCCTGCTTCCTTTCTTTTCCTTTCTTTTGCATCTTCCCATTCCTTGTTTTTTCTTTTGCAGTTTCCCATTTTTTCTCTAGTATCCTGTTTTTACTCCTGCTCTTTTCTCTCATTTCTCCCTCCCCATATATTGTGGGGGTTTTTTCTCTCTTTTTCTCAATATCTTTTCTTATCCTTTTAAAATATATTTTGAAAAATGTTTTTCTTATTAATTGCGTTTCTTTCTCTTTTTTTATAATTGTTCTTGTTTGTTTAGGCAGATAAAGTTTTTTGTTCTCTTGCTTTTTTTTGGTGTTTTTTATTATTTTCTTTGTCTAACTGAATGGGGAGACAGGCACTGTTGCCACACAACCCAACCATACCTGTACCTCCTACAGCCCCACCCACAGAGTGAGGGCAACCACCTGCTTTTGCACCAACTGACCAATGATACACAGTGGCCAATACCAGCTCAACTCACCTTCAACTGCCCTTTATGAACAGCTAACAGATATCCGTGTTCATATTCTCATTCTTTATCACACCCACCAGCAGATTGGTGGTGAGTGACTAAGTGCTAACTACTAGCAAACAGAGGAGCACAGTACCTTCCTCACACACATATATCAAAAACATAAAGGAAAAAAAAATCTTGTGCAAATCACACCAACATGCAACCACAAATTAAACATAAATACAATACCTGTGTCTCAGAGTCAACAGACCATCACAGTCCACACACACACACACACACACACACATATACACACACAAAGCAAGATAAAGTAGTAGAAATAAGGGACCAGGATACCAACCCAGAAAACTTCCCTGAGGAAGAAGCAGCATTGGCCTCCTTGATAAGGAATTCAAAAGAATTATATTTGGGTACCTTCAACAGATTAAGAGACAGATCAAAGAAAACATTGACAAAATTAAGGAAAACACAGAGAAAACTCTAGAACAATTCAGGAAAACAATGCAAGAACAAATGACAAAAAAAAAAAAAAATAGAAATGATATAAAAACAACAAATAGACAACCAGAAGATTGATACTAAGATTTCAGAAATAGATAACACATTGAATAGGCAAAGGAGTAGAATCAAATCAATTGAACCCAGAGTTGATGAGATTGAATACAAATACCTTAATACTACTTTGTTAAGGGATCAATCAGGCAAAAAATCAAAACATAATGAAGGAAGTCTAAGATTCATGTGGAATACCATCAAGAGGAATAACCTAAACTGAAATTCCAGAACAAGAAAAGACAGGTAAAACCACAGAGAAAATTGTCAAAGATTTGTTGGAAGAGAATTTCTCTAATATAACAAAAGATGAGAATATATTCATTCCAGAAGTTCAATGAACTCCAAACATGATAGACCCCAAAAGGAAATCACCAAGATATATTATCATTAAACTCACCAAAACCAAAGACAAAGAATCCTGAAAGCACCATGGGAAAAACAAAAAGTTATCTACAAAGGTCAACCAAAGACTAAGCTCTGATTTCTTGGCCGAAACCATGCAGGTGAGAAGGCAATGGGATGATATATATAAAACCCTGAAAGAAAAAAATTTCCAACCAATAATTATATACACAGCAAAATTGTCTCTCAAATATATGGGTAAAGTTAGGAGATATCCACATAAACAGAAATTAAGAGAATTTGTTAAAATGAGACTGACCTTACAAAAGATGCTAAAGGGAGTCTTTCAGACAGAAAACCAACAACAGCAAACAACAACTAATGATTAACGCACATGATGATGTAACCCAGAAACCAACCCAGTTATGGTAGTATCCAAATTCAATAAGCTTATATGATCGTAAACAGTGAACCAGGGGCATCAACTGGCAAATGAGAACAACTACAAACCAAAAATAGGGGGAAAATATTGTAGTTCCAGAACTTCTAAGTGCTGAAGAAGTCAAGGAAATTGCAAGATAGAACAGACTGTTTTAAACTTGGGAAGAAAATTATAAATTACAGGGTAACCCAAAGAAAAATAATAAACCTTTGCACCAATATTAAAAAGAGGATAAGTACAAATATTTAGCAAATACTAAGACAATAGCAATGAAGGAGATGATAATATGATTCACAAACAAAACAAGCTCAGCACAGAAAATTATATGGAAGAAAGAAATCATCAACACCACAAACATACACACACAAAAAAATAAATAAATAAATAAATGACATCAAAAATTCATACTTGCTATGGAAAGTGAATTTGCTCTGTAAATCTTCACCCAAATCACAATAAAAAAAATAATAATTCATACTTGCTAATAAAGTTATACTGAATGTAAATGGAATAAATGCACCATTCAAGAGGCAGAGATTTGCAGACTAGATAAGAAGACATGACTCATCAATATGCTGTCTACAAGAGACTCACTTCAGACACAAAGACAAAAATAGGCTAAAAATCAAAGCTTGGAAAAAGATATACCAATCAATTGCCAATCAAAAAACAGGAGGAGTAGCATATTAATTTCTAATAAAATTGACTTTAAGACAAAAACAACCATAAGAGACAAAGAAGGACAATATATAATGATTAAAGGATCAATTGAACAAGAGGACATAACCATAATAAATATCTATGCACCCAATGAAAAGCCCCAAAATGCATAATGTAGACTTTAACAGAATTGAAAAGACAAATAGATGACTCCACAGTAATAGTAGGAGACTTTGATATACTGCTTTCAATGAATGATAGAACTGGAAAGAAACTCAACAAAGATGCAGAAGAAGTAAACAATATATCAACCACCTTGACCTTGTAGATATCTACAGAGTACTTTACCCAATAACAACAAAATATACATTCTTTCCCAGTACACATGAAACATTCTCCAGGATATATCATTTGTTAGGCAACAAATCAAGCTTTAATAAATTTAAAAACATTGAAATACTGCAAAGCATCTTCTCAGACCAAAATATTATAAAATATAGAAATCAACACTAGGAAGACCAATGGTAAAATGAGCAAATGCATAGAAACTGAATAACACTTTGCTCAAAAATGACTGGGTAATAGAAGAAATAAAAAATGAAATAAAAAAAATTCCTTGAATCAAATGAGAATGAAAACAGAACATACCAAAATCTTTGGGACACAGCAAAAGCAGTGATCAGAGGCCAATTTATAGCAATAAATGCACACATTAAAAAAGAAGAAAGTGTCAAAATCAACACCTTAACCCAGTATCTCCAACAATTAGAAAAAGAGGAGCAAAAAAAGCCTACAGTCACCAGAAGAAAAGAGATAATAAAGATTCAAGCAGAAATAAATGAAACAGAAAATAGAAAGACAATAGAAAAAAACAAAGACTAGAAGTTGGTTATTTACAAAGATTAATAAAATTGACAAACAAGTGGCAAACTTAACAAAAGAAAAGAAGAAGAAGATGCAAATATCAAGAATGAGAAATGAAATGGGTAACTTCACAACAGAACCAATAGAAATAAAAAGGATAATATCAGGATACTATGAAGAACTGTATTTCAACAAATTTGAAAACTTAGAAGAAATGGACTGATTTTTAGAAACACACTACTTGCCTAAAACAACACAAACTGAGGTATAAAACTTGAGCAGACCAATAATAAAAGAAGAAATTGAACAGGTCATAAAAAAATTACCAACAAAACTCCTGCCCCACATGGTTTCATGGGAGAATTCTACCAATCATTCAGAGAAGAGCTGACACTAATCCTACTCAAACTATACCAGAACATAAAGAGGATGGAATCCTCACAAATTCGTTAAATGAAGCAAGCATAATCCTGATACCAAACCAGGCAAAGAAACCATTAGAAAGGAAAACTACAGACCAATATGCCTCATAGATACTGATGCAAAAATCTTTAACAAAATCCTAGCTAATAGACTCCAACAACATATAAAAAAAATAATACATCAGGACCAGTGGGATTCATGCCAGTTGTGCAAGGATGGTTCAACCTTAGAAAAACAATTAGCATAATCCATCACATAAGTAAAATAAAGGGAAAGAACCACATGATCATATCAATACATGCAGAAAAGGCATTTGATAAAATTCAACACCCATTCCTGATTGGAAACAAAAACCCCAAAAAACCTCTCAGAAAAACAGGAATAGAAGGGAAATTCCTCAATGTAATAAAGGGCATGCATGCCAAACCAACAGTCAACACTATTTTCAGTGGAGAGAGACAAACCATTCCCTTTGTGAACAGGAACCAGACAAGGACATCTTCTTGCTCCACTTCTATTCAGCATTGTATCAAAAGTCCTAGCCAGGGCAATAAGGCAAGAAAGGGAAATCAAAGGCATCCAAATTGGTAAGGAAGAAGTAAAACTATCCCTATTTGCAGATGATATGATCCTATACATAGAAAACCCAAGATACTCAACAAGAATACTACTGGAACTTATTGAAAGATTTAGCATAGTGTCAGGATACAAGATCAACATACAAAAACCAGTTGGATTCCTCTACATCAGCAAAGAGGTCTCCGAAAAGGAAATAAGGCAATCAATATAATTTACAATAGCTACCAAAAAGATGAGATACTTGGGAATAAATCTTATCAGGAAGACAAGAGACCTAAATAAAGAAAACTACAAAACACTTCTTCAAGAAACTATAACAGATATACATAAATGGAAGAACATACCATGCTCATGGATAGGAAGATTGAACATGGTAAAACATGTCAATACTACCTAAAGCCATCTATACATTCAAAGTGATCCCAGTCCAGATCCCACCAACATTCTTTAAAGACATGGAAAAACCAATCATTAATTTTATATAGAAAGGAAAGAGACCTCCGATAAACAAAGCACTACTGAAGAAGAAAAAAGTAGGTAATCTCACACTCCCAGATCTCAAAACCTACTACAGAGCCACAGTAGTCAAAACTGCCTGGTATTGGTTTAATGACAAATACGTAGACCAATGGAATAGAATTGAGAACCCAGAAATCCATCGACCTACGGTCAGCTGATCTTTGACAAAGAGTCAGAATCTATTCAATGGGGACAAGATATTCTCTTTCACCAATGGTGCTAACAAAACTGGATATCCATTTGCAGAAAAATGAAGCAAGATCCATATCTCACACAGCACACAAAAAATAACTCCAGATGGATCAAAGATTTAAATGTGAAACCTAAAGCTATAAAGTTCCTCAAGGAAAAAATAGAGGCAAATTTAGGGACCCTAATTTATGGCATAAATAGACTATCAAGCATAACACAAGATGTAGAAACAGTAAAAGATAAACTAGATGATTGGGACCTTCTAAAAATCAAATTCTTATATTCATCAAAGGACCTCTCCAAAATAGTAAAAAAGAGAACCTACAGGATGGGAAAAAAATGTTTGGCAAGTTACATATCAGACAAAGGACTTATCTCTAAAATTATAGAAAACTCTGACACCTTAACATCAAAAAGACAAACAATCCAATTAAAAAATGGGCAGAAGATATGAACAGACACTTCACCAAAGAAGATATTCAAGCAGCCAACAAACACATGAAGAAACACTCATGATCATTATCCATTAGAGAGATGCAAATCAAAACAACCATGACATATCACCTCACCCTAGCATTAATAGCAGAGTTCAACAAGACAGACAATAATAAATGCTGGCTAAGACGTAAAGAGATTAGGACCCTCATACACTGCTGTTGGGACTATACAATGATACAACCACTGTGGAAATCAGTATGGTGATTCCTTTAAAAATTGCAAATAGAAATGCCATTTGATCCAGCAATCTCTTTAGTAGGTATATATCCCAAAGAAATGAGAGGCAGGACAGAAATAGATACATGAACACCCATATTCATCATAGTCCTATTCACAATAGCAAAGAGATGGAAACAAGTGCCCATTCACCAAGGAATGGATAAACCAACTGTGGTACATACACATAATGGAATACTATGCAGCCCTAAAGAATAATGTTGTTGTTATGTGCCGTTGAGTTGGACCCCAGTCAGAGTAACCCCTCCTTGGGTTTCCAAGGTAGTTCACTACGGAAGTAGGTCGTCCAACCTTCCTTCCTAGGAATGGCTGGTGGGTTTGAACCACCTGCCTTCTGGTTAGCAGTCAAGTGCCTTAGGCACTATGAATCTTCAAAACACCCATTAACATGGATGAACTTGGAGGACATTATGCCAAGTGAAATAAGTCGATCACAGAAAGACAAATATCGTATTAGTCCACTATTGTAAGAAGCCAAGGAAAGATTTATACATAGAAGGAAATTTTATTTGTTGGTTACCAGGGATGGGAGTGGAATTCCTAGATAGGTTGGGGGGTAAAAAAAGAAAAAAATATATAGATGTTCATGGTCACCAGGGCTAGGAGGGAGGGGGACAGGGGAAGCTTTTGTTTGTGGGGCATTGAGTTGATGCTAATGATGGTGGAATGTTTTGGAAAAAGATAGCAATGGTGGCACAACATGAAAAATGTCATCAATATCCGTGAGTTGTAAATGGGAAAGTTGTTACGTTGGAAAATATCTTGTTGTGTATGTTTTCACCACAATAAAAGTAAACAACAACAATAAAAAAAAATAAACGAATGAGTAAAAGTTAACCAGACCGGGGCAAGTAGCATTTCAGACAGAAGGAATAGCATGTTCAAAGGCCCTGTGGTAGGATGAAGATGGCCAAATGAAATAAGGTAAGTGTGCCTGAGTGTAGAGAGCAAAGAGGGAGGGGGCCCATATGAGGCTAGAGTTTCAGGCAGAGGCCAGACTGTGCAGAGCCTTGTCAGTCATGCTAAACAGGTTGTTCTTTATCTAAGAATAATGAGAGTTACTGAAGAGATTGAGCAGAGAGTGATATGGTCAGATCTGTGTTTTGAAAAGATTCCTTAAACTGCATTATCAAGAGCAGATAAAGAGCATCAATGCTGTGTGTGGGGAGACCAGTCAGGAAACTATGGCATCAGATTAGATGAAAAATAAGGATGGCAGATATGGAGATGGAGAAAAGAAGACTGCTTTGAAACATATATCAGAAGTATCAGAAGTTCATATATCTATTTCATGTTGAAACCCACCCAGTGGCTCTGAGGGAGAAGGACCTGGTGATCTTCCCCCGTAAAGATTACAGACTAGAAAACTCTATGGGATGGTTCTACTCTGTCACATGAGGTCACACTGAGTCAAAAATTGACTCAACAGCACACAACAACAACAATAATCTTTACACGATGCGATTTCCCAGTCTTTCTCCCACAAAGACATTGAGTGAGTTCAAACTGCCAACCCTTGATTAGCAGCTGAGTGCTTAACCTTTTCATGACCCACAGGACATAAAGAGCTTACCTAAATTTTCATACTCTGGGATTTATTTGGCAGCTACTGTCCCACTGACAAGGAGCTCTGGTGGTACAATGGATAAGGCATTTGGCTGCTAACCAGAAGGTCAGTAGTTCAAACCCACCAGCCGCTCTGTGGAAGGAATATGGGGCAATATGGGGCAATCTACTTCCGTAAAGATTTACAACCCAATGGAGGTCTCTATGAGTCTGAATCTATTCAATGGCAGTGAGATTGGCTTGTTTGTTTGTTTGTTTTTTCCCCATTGACAGTTCATAAAGCCTGTATAACTGTTTGAAAATGGAAGAAATGGGCATGTTTCGTAAATTGCTTTTTTTTTACAGAGCATTGTATGAGGTGATACATCCTGGAGGTGTGATTTTGCAAAACTTTTTTCTCTTTGGGTTTTTTTTTACTGGGAAACAAGCTTTGTAAATATATTTCTGGGTTTTCTGTGTTATTTGGAAGTTGCCTTTCTCAGGATAATCCCATGTTCATGTGAATACTGCATTTTCAAGTACCTTAAACTGTATGCATCTGTCAGTGTGTCTAGAAGGTGACAGAGCATCCATCCCCCTGAGTCCAGAGGACATAAATATCCCATGTAATTTTACCTCAAGAGTCTAAAGAAACATATGTGTCACACATAATATATCAAAATCCACATTTCTTAGCAAAATTTCAGAAATGCTCCTTGATTCAGTATGCCTTCCATTAATGAAAAGACATGGTATAAACAAAAAATTTGAAGTAGAAAATGATTGGATTAGGAAAGACTTGACTATTGCACTGCTGGGATTCTTTCCTAGCTGTGTAACCAGGAGGAAATTATTCAAATACTCTAAACCAAAAATTCCTATTTTATAAAATAGAGGCAGTAATATTAACCACCTTATGAGGAATAGGTCTGGTGGCACAATGGTTAAAACATTTGGCTACTAACCACAAGGACAATGATTCTAACCCACTAGTCTTTCCATGGGAGAGAGATGAGGCAGTTTGTTCCTATAAAGACTGACAGCCTTGGAAATCCTATGGGACAGTGTCCTATTGGGTCACTATGAGTCTAAATCTACTCCATGGCAGCAGGTTTTGGGTCACCTTATAAGGCTGTACCAAAAATCAAACCAAACTCACTGCCGTTGAGTTGGATCTGATTCATACAACCCCTCCTTGGTTTCCAAGGCAGTATCACTATGGAAGTAGATTGCCTCACCTTCTTTCCGAGGAGTGGCTGGTGGGTTTGAACCTCCAGCCTCTTGGTTAGCAGTCAAAAGTCTTAAGCACTACCCCACCAGCTGTAGGGAGTATTAAATGGTATGATGCATTTAAAACTCTTAGCATGGTTCTCAGTATCTAGCAACCACTCAGTAAATGCGAACCCTCCTTCAAAGAGTCTACTGCTAAACTTTGAGGAAATCCAACACTTACCAGCTTGATAAAGAGCAATTAGCAACAACCAAGTTAGTCTGAGTCTGTGCTGTCCAAATCTGCCCACCAGAGCAGAGGAACTAGGTCAGTAACTAGCTAGGGCTTGCTGGAAGAATTATCACTCCTAAAGCAGTCACAGGAGGGAAGAGTCCAGAGTCCTTGAGGGGAATCCAAAGTCAAAGCCCTGATCCAAAGGAATAAAGGGGGACTATCAAAGAGAAGACTATAAAACAGAGTTAGGAACAAGCTAGAAATAGAACAGGACCTGTTTGGAAACCAGGGAAATAGGGACTGGGAAATTACTGCTAACATATGGATGCCCAGAGTTTCCTAATGAAAGTGTGTGGATAGGATGGGAGAAACCACAGGATTTCAAGATCTTGGATCACAATTAACTCATTATTATCCTTAAATAAATAGATGTCTGTTCCTCAGCATAACCTATCATAAGAATATATGAAAGTTTTCTATAAATTCAATGAAATAATAGAATTTGACAGCTCTCTACTTCCAGGGTTTAGGTGAGTTCTGTTATGTCAGTTCAGTCATAACACAGTATGTAATTTTCATACTTATATATTATGCTAATATGTTACTTTTTAAAGTATATATTTTCTGGTATTCTCAATTAGTGTTATTGTTTTGTGATCTAATCTCTCAGACAGGAATTATATAATTTATCCAAAACCTAGCTTACAGCCACACTCAAAATGTTTCCCAAATTCTTTTGATATGATGAGAATAATGATGGTAATGGTGATGTCATCAGCAATATTGTCCAATGACAATAGAATCTGGTCAAATATGATACTTATGCCATGTTATGAAAAACAAGGATCAGGGCTTTGACTTTGGATTCCCCCAAAGATTCTGGACTCTTCCTTCCTGTGACTGCTTTAGGAGTGATAACTCTTCTAGAGAGAAAACTAGAGATGAATGTACTGGGTGTGTATATTTGAGTGCATACATGTGGAAAGAAAGAAAAATAAGGGCATGTAATGGCAAGAAAACTTAATGAAAAGAAAATTTGGATTGATACCTAGTATACAGCAATAGTGAAACCTACATTAGTAAATAAAGTATTGATATTGGCTTATGCTTCTAGAAGTCTATTCACATTACTATGATACTTTCCATTTCTTCCATTAGATTGATGAAGGAAGCAAAGTGTGAATTTGTCTCAGTAAGAGAAAATCATTTCACTGAGCATGAATTTCCTTTAGTATTAGCCCCAATACTGAAGTAGTCACAGGTTGAATATCAAATGATCTAGCCCAGGCTATTCTCAGTCAAAGAATAAGCAACACTTATTCAAAGGAAGAAAGAATATTACCTGAAATTCAACAAATATTTTGGAAAATATGTAAATAAACAAAATCTACTGATTTTTTTTTTTAAGTTGATGTGTTCCAAAGGTCCTCAGGCTGACATTGTTTGCTTATTGATTGTAGGCTTCTCATTGTGCCAACAGCATTATAGTCTCTGGTTTCATTTTCAAATGTAGTTTTATTTATTTTATTTTTTCCTTATTGGGACATTGAAATGAATGAAAGGCAGGCAAAAACTGAAAAGTCACTGTCCTTCCACACACACCAGTAAACACACACATATCTCAAAAATTCTCTCTCTCTCTCCGTCTTTTTCCCCCTTTATCAGTCTCTTTCTTACTGTTCTATCCCTCTCCAGAAACCCTTGGTTTTTACTGGAATTTTGGGGCAAGGTGAGAAATCATTTACCCAATCTTCACCTTTCAGTTCCATGCAGTTAAGAACTTGGCAAATGGAGCAAGCAGAGGATCAAAACACATTATCAGCTTTATCGCAGGTAAAGGTGGATTGGATGTCATGGCACGTTCCAAGAATAGTATCAGCTTTATGTAATAGGCCAGAGAACACAGAGCTCTTTGTTAAACTGTTCAGGAAATGTAGTTATTTTTTACCTACTACTTTTGTTCCAGATTTATGCCTGGGGACCCTCTACAATATGACTTATTACTCTATTACGAGTGGACAAGCAAGACTTAGCTGAACCTCCCAGTGTCAAGATTTGAGGCAGGCACATACATTCCTAGGAGCACTTGGGTCTGAGAAAAAATAAGCAAATCCATTGCCATCAAGTTGATTTTCACTCCTGGTGATCCCATGTATTACAGGGTAGAACTGCTCCATTAGGTTTTCTTGGCTGTAATTTTACATAAGCAGCATGCCAGACTTTTCTTCTGTGGTGCCAGTGAATGGGTTCATACCACCAAACTTTAGGTTAGTAGTTAAGCACACACCATTGGGCAACCTGGGAACCCATATTTTTCTGAGAGACTGGAAGAAAAAGATCAGTGCCCTACCAACAGTTAAAACTGTCCAACAAAAAACTGTGGCCAAGTAAGTACCAAGCTTTTCTCAGACTCACCAATCAGGAAAATCATCTTCCTCTTCAGAGTAGAGGTGAGTAAGGGGGCAAGAGAGGGTGACAGCACCTTCTCTAGCCTTCCTTAAGAGGGCCATTGACCATTCTAAATGTATGTGGAGAAGACAGTACAGTTCATTATTTTTCCAATGGAAATAATGCCCAAATTTCATTTTTCCTCTTTCATATCAGTCAATGGCTATAGATGGCTCAAAAATCCAAGGATGGAAAGGACTTTATTGAGGTAAAGTTTAATTATTTATGTTTAACATTTTGGTGATTATTAACCCTCTTTTTCAGCTGGAATTGAAGGATTTCTGGAGATCGCCTATTTTAGTCTCTCTGAAGAAGCTGATACAGTTTATTGTAAATGTGTTTTGCTTCACAACAATAGCGCTGTGATGGAATGGTTAGTCCATGAGTCTGTGAATAAATGAATAAATCACACACCTGTTAAATCATGTGCTGCACATAATGAAGGATTCTTTAAAAAAAAAAAAAAAAAGAAAGAAAGAAAGAAAGAAAGAAAAAGTTGCTTCTCTCCATTTGCTGCTCCTAAACAAATTCTAAATGTAGTGTCGTGTATAGCTCTCCTTTAGTAAGGCTCAATGTACTTCATGATGTTCGCATATGTGAATGGTAAATCTGTTTATTCTCCCCATCATTCCTCAGAGTTGCAAATATAAACACTGTGATTTGGCATATGAACTAATTAAAATTTATCATCATTCTGATCCTGTCTCAGGTCATATAAGTCAAAGAAAGAGAAGTAGGAGTGAAAGAGTCTAAAATGGTATTGTGGTGCATGCCAGTCTCTTGGGAAGGTAACGTGTGGGAGGGTATAAGATGTGCAAGCCCATGGAGGGATCCACCAAAGCCTTTAAGGAATCTACCTAAGCCTTGGAGTCTTATGCCCATTAAGGAACACCTATTACAGATGAGATCCATGCAGGAATGTGTCCACTGTGTTCACTGGCTTGCCCACAAAACAAGGACACTATGAAGCTGATGAGTTTTAAAAATTGTGCATGGATAGCTTAGTTGTATCTTATACCTTTAAAACGATATCCTCTTCTGGAGTTGGGAAATGTATTTCACTATGAACAAGGACATTACATCCTAATCTAAACTAAACAATAATTACAACAATGATTTTCACCAACTGTGTACCTAGTATCTCCCAAGATATATAGGGAAAAGAATATGGGCTTTGGAGCCAGCCAATTTGATTTTAAATTCATGTTCCACAGTCTAGTTGGTCAAGCTATTTAACCTACCTGAATTTATTAAGTCACCCCACCTCAAATGGGCATAATGTTAGTACAGAGTACGTTTGTTTGGGAAATTAAATGAAACTGTGTATGTGTATAAAACATGTAACACACTCAGATTTTAAAAAGACCTGTAAAAGTTAGATGCTTACTGAGTTTTGGGCATTTCATGTACTAAATTATTTATTGGTCCACTTAGTCTGTATTTATCTATCTACAACAGTATCTGAAAAGGTTATTTAACTTGAAATACCATAAGGAAGAAAAAGGAATGAAGGAAGAAAAAAAAAAGAAAGAATTGAAAATGACTGAATGTCCTATTACTGAGATCAAAATATAGTTTATTATATAATTGACTTAGCACATTGCAATGATAAACTATATGTTATATAGAGTGCAGTTCTGTTATAAACTCACAATTCCTCTCCATTAACAACTGAAGAAGACGCCCATGGGAAAAGTTAATAGAATCGTCTCTGGTCTGAGATAATTTCTCCTTACTTGGGTGAATTCTGCTGAATCTTCTCTGCATGATCTGAGAGGTTATGCTCTTCTGCCTGGCCTCTGTTCCCAGTGTTTCTTCATTCACTTGCTTTAAGTTCACTTGACACTGAAGTGCCCTTATTACTCTGTTGCTAAGGAGGGATTCACACCCTGTACTACATCCAGCCAAAATGCTTGCCGCTATTTACTTGGAATATCACTGAATTGCTTCTCTTTCTTATTTCTGTTTCCCTGAAACCTTCTTTCTCTTTCTTACTTGAATATTCTATGTCATACTGTAAATAAAGAAACTTCACTTTTGCTTTTGTTTTCATGCTCTGCTCCTTTTGGTGAGATGTGTAATTTCCACAATGGTTTCAGTCTGAACAATCAATTCTCACACTAAGTAAAGCTGGATGCCATGACACTTTCTGTATAATTTCTGTGTACTAAAGGTACCTTTGGCTCTACTCCTTCACCATTTATATCCAATGTTGAGTGGTTTTCTAAAGCACTTAAAAATAAATAAAACCAAACCAGTTGCTGTTGAATGGATTCCAATTCATGGAGATGCCACATGTGTCAGAATAGAAGTGTGCTCCATAGGGTTTGAAATGGATGATTTTCCCCCTATTTCCAAGCCTTTCTTCCAAGGTGTCTCTGAGTGGGTATGAAAATCTGTATCTTCTGTCTTCAAGTTGCATTTTCAGCAGGATATTTTAGCCTTATACAATAACAAAGCAGAAGATATTAATGAAAGCCATCTGACCTACTAATATTGTTTTTCTCTCCTACAATAATCACTATTCTGTGATTCCTGAAATTACCATTGTTCACATATTATTCATTCAACAAGTATTTATTAAAGTTTTACAAGTGTTCAGTCACTGAGCTAGGAGGTGAGAATGAACATAATAGTATACATGAGGCTAAACACACTCTAAGCTCACAGTCTAAGAAGAATTAAACCAGCAATTATAATAATGAGTGTTAAGTGCTATGACAGCTATGAGTGCTAAGACCACCATTTGTCTGTTACTTTGTTGTATAGTGGTGGCCTGTGGTGCTGTGATGCTGGAAGCTATGCCACCAGTATTTCAAATACAAGAATGGCCATCCATTTGGACAAATTTCAGCAGAGCTACCAGACTAAGACAGACTAGGAAGGAGGATGTGGTGATATACTGCCCAATCCCCCCCACCAAAAAAAAATGGCTTGTGCAAACCTTATAAATAACCGTGAAACATTGTTTGATATATTGCTGGAAGATGAGCCTCTCAATTTGGAAGGCACTCAGAATATGGTGAGAACTACCTCCTCAAAATAGGGCAGACCTTATGATCAACATGGTACTGAAGGAAGAACTCTAAGCTTCAGTTATGACATTAGTGAAAAATAATGTTTCACGAATTGAACAAATACCAACTGAGATGTCTCAACAAAATTGGTGCAGCATTAGAAGTGCTCACTCATCTGTGCCAAGAAATTTGGAAGACAAATATTTGGCCAACCAACTAGAAGATATCCATATTTATGCTTATTTCAAAGAAAAGTGATCCAAAGGAATGTGGAAATTATTAAACAATATAATTAACGTCACATGCAAGGGAAAATTTCCTGGAGATAATCCAAAAATGGTTGCAGCAGTACAATGACAGGGAACTACTAGAAATTCAAGCTGGATTCAGAAGAGGACTTAGAATGAGGACTATCACTCCTGATATCAGATGGAGCTTGGCTGAAAGCAAAAAATATCAGAAAGATGTTTACCTGTGTTTTACCGACTATGCAAAGGCATTTGACTATGAATCATAACAAATTATGAACAACATAGTGAAGAATAGGAATTCCAGAACACTTCATTGTGCTCCTGTATAACCTGTACATAGACTAACAGACAGTTGTTCTAACATAACAAGGGGATACTGCATGGTTTAAAATCAGAAAAATTGTGCCTCAAGGTTTTATCTTTTCACCAACTTGTTCAATCTGTATGCTGAGCAAATAATCCAAAATCTGGACTATATGAAGAAGAGAGTGACATCAGGACTGGAGGAAAACTCATTAACAACCTGTGATATGCAGATGACACAACCTTGCTTGCTGAAAGTGAAAATGACTTGAAGCACTTACTGTTGAAGGTCAAACACTGTAGTCTTCCTTACGGATTACACCTGAACATAAGAAAAACAAAAATCCTCACAGCCAAAAAGCCATATCATGATAAGTGGAGAAAAGATTGAAGTTGTCAAGGATTTTATTTTACTTGTAACCACAATCAATACCTATGGAAGCAGCAGTCCAGAAATCAAATGATGTATTGTTTTGGGCAGATCTGTTGCAAAAGACCTCTTTAAAGTAGTGAAAAAGCAAAAATGTCACTTTGAGGACTAAGGTGCACCTGACCCCATGGTATTTTCAGTTACCTCATATGCATGTGAAAGTTGGACAATGGATAAGGAAGACAAAAGAATTGATGCCTTGGAATTATGGTGTTGGCAAAGAATATTGAATGGACTGCCAGAACAAACAAATCTATCTTGGAAGATATACAACCAGAATCCTCCTTAAAAGCATGCATAATAAGACTCCTTCTCATGTACTTTGGACATGTTATCAGGGGGGACTCTCTCTCTGGAGAAGGATATCATGCTTGGTAAAGTCAGTGAAAATAAGGATGGCCCTCAGTGAGATGGGTTGACACAGTGGCTGCAAAAATGGTCCCAAGCAGCAATGATTGTGAGGATGGTACAGTGTTTCAGTTGGTTGTACACAGGGTTGCTATGCATCATAACAGACTAAATGGCACCTAATGACAAGTGCTATGACAGGAAAAGTACACTTTGCTTAGAAGCCTTACCAGGAACTTCTCACATATGGGGTGAAAGGAGGCAGGAGAAGTTTCTGGGAATAAGAGGCATTTTAGCAACCCTGAAGTGTCATTCTTTTGAACAAAGGCATTTATTATTTACTTGTGTTAAAATTCAAACCACTTAGGCGGAAGAACAACACTTTTAGCTCATAAGGACTATGATTATTAGCACAGATTAATTTTCACAAACTGGAGTACTGAGGCAATGACTGATTGAATTATTAAATTTTAGATTGGGGGCAAAAAAGGAGATTAAGCCTGTTTAATGAGCAGTGGGGGATTTTGTGTCTGGAGAGATTTAGGGCACTTGGGGTGGGGTAAAGGTCCCTGAGTGATATAAACAGGTTGTGATCAACTACTAACATAAAGGTTGAAAGTTTGAACCTGGTAGCATAGTGGCTAAGACACTTGCCTGCTAACCAGACGGCTGGCAGTTCAAACCCACCAGCCACTCCTCGGAAGGAAGGTTGGGCAATCCTACTTCCGTAGTGATACTGCATCGGAAACCCAAGGAGGGGTCGCTATGAGTCGGGGCTGACTCGATGGCACATAACAACAACAACAACCAGCACTGCGAAAGAAAAGCCTGGCAATCTGCTTCCATAAAGATTACAGCCAAGAAAACCCTGGCATGGCCATTGTGAATATTTATTTGCAAGTGGTGTTCTGATCCAGACAGTTACCTGATAATTGGTTCTACATGCTAAGGACAGAGTGGCCAACCACACTGACCAGAAAGGTGTTATATCAGTCTTGTTTCCCTTGTACCCCCATCCTCCCAGTGAACAGAGGTGTGGCTATCCCCCACCCCCACCCATCTTCTGGACCGGCAGAAATTCCATCCTAGTCTGGGCACCCTGCCACCAACAGCCTTCTGGGCAGGCAGGAATGGATACCAAGACTAGGCACCTGGTTCCCAGCCACATTTTGGGCCAGTAGAAACTTTTTCTGAGATGAGGCATCCTACACCCTGTTTCCTTTTGGGACAGCAGGAACTATTTTAGAGAATGGAATCCTGCATTCAGTTACCTTTTGACACAGCAGGAACTTTGTCTGGGACCAGATGCCCTGCCCACAGCTGCTTTTGGGACTGGCAGGAACTCTCCCTTGAACCAGGTGCCTTGCCCCCACTTGCCTTTTGCACTGACAGAACTTTTTCTAGGTCCAGGCACCTTGTTCCCAGACACCTTCTGGACCAGCAGGAACTCATCTGGGATCAGTACCCTGCACCTATTTGCCTTCTGGGTAGAAGATCAGCCACTCTGCTCCCAGCCACCTTTGGGACTGGCAGGGATTTTTCTGGGAGCAGGGGCCCTGTGTTCACTTTTGATGACAGAAGGCACTTTTTCTAGGATGAAATGCCCTGTCTCCAACTGCTTTTTAGGGTAGGAGGAATTCCTTCTAAACCAGGCACCTTGCTCCCAGCCATTATTTAGGCTGGTAGGAATTTTTTTCAGGTATAGCTACCCTGTCCCCAGATACCTTCTGTATCAACAGGAACTCATCTGAAATCAGATGCCCTACCCTTAGTTACTTTCTGGGTAGGCAGGAACTAGTGCTGGGAATATGTGCCCTGGTTTCCAACACCTGGTTGGACAGCAGGAACACCACCCAGATGCCCTGCTCCCTTGAATTTTCTTTCTTTCTTTTTTAATTCTTCTTCTTTCTTTTCTTTACTTTCTCTTCCCTGGCTTTTTTTGCCCTCTGGTTCTCTTTTCTTTTCTTTTCTTTTTTTCCTTTCACTTTTCCTATCTCTCATTTTCCTTTTTGAATTTTTCTTATTTTTTCTTTGCTATTCTTTTTCTCTTGTTCCCTTTTCTTTTAACCCCCTCCAAAGATGTACGTTTCTTTCTTTCCTATTTTTCATTCTTTTGTCTTTTTTCCTTTTCTTAATTTTCATTCTCACTTATTAGTTTTTTCCTTTTTTGTGGTTGTTGGTTGTTTATGTTACTTTTTTTTCCTCTCGTTTTTATTTTTTGTGTTTGTGTGTATCTTTTGTTTCTTTGCTTGTTTTGTGCTACCTGGCAGAAGGCAGCAAACGTGTTCACACAATGCAACCACATCTGCACCTCCTGTAGCCCCTCATACTGGGTGAGGGCCACAACCTGCTTCTGCAGAAACTGATCAATGATAAAGGGTGGCCAATACAAGCCCAATCCACCTTCCACATCAATCCATATGCTCTACATGAACAGCTAATGGAGACCTGTACATATATTCTCATTCTCTGTCACATCCACCAGTGGTGAGTGCCTAAGTGCCGACAAACTGGCAAATAGAGTCGCACATCAGCCCGACTCATTCAGATATATCAAAACAAAATAAAGCAAAACAAAAACCTGGACAAATAACACCAACATACAACCAACAATTTACTTACAATTACCAATTAAATATAAATATGACCACACAATGTTTTGGAGACAACTGACTATCCCACTTCACACAAAGAAGCAAGATAAAGTAGTACTAACAAGAGAAAAGGATACAGAGTCAGAAAACCTCCTTGAGGAAGATGTGGCCTTAGAACTACCTGAATTATATTTAAGTACCTTCAATGGATTGAGAGACAGATCAAGGAAAACACTGAAATAAAAAAAGGAAAACACTGACAAAATTAAGGAAAACACAGACAAAACTCTAGAAGAAATTAGAAAAATGATACAAGAATACAAGAACAAATTGACAAAATAAAAGAAAAATGATAAAAAACCAGCAAATAGAAATCCAGAAGATTCATACTAAGATTTCAGAAATAGATAACAGATTGAAAGAGAAAAGGAGTAGAATTGAAACATGGGAGACAGAATCAGTGATTTTGAAGACAAATCTCTAAATACTACATTGTCAAGGGAACAATCAGAGAAAAAAAAAGAACAAAATTAAAAAAAAAAAAAAGAAGAAGAAGAAGAAACCTTAGATTTATGGAGACACCATAAAGAGGATTAACCTATATGTGATTGGAATTCCAGAACAGAAAAAATTGTCAAAGATTTGTTAGAAGAGAACTGCCCTTATATGATGAAATATGAGAAGATATGCATTCAAGAAGTTTAATGAACCCCAAACAGGATAGACCACAAAAGAAAATCACCAAGAATTGTCATAATAAAGCTTCCCAAAATCAAAGACAAAGTAAGAATCCTGACAGCAGCTTGGGAAAAACAAAAAGTTACCTACATAGGAAAATCTATAAGACTAAGCTCTTATTTCCCAGCACAAACCATGCAGGTGAGGAGGTAAGGAGATGACATATATAAAATCCTGAAGGAAAAAAAATTCCAACCAAGAATTATATACACAGCAAAACTGTCCCTCAAATATGGTGGTGAAATTAGGATTTCCAGATAAGTGGAAATTCAGGGAATTTTAAAAACCAACATTATAAGAGATGCTCAAGGGAGTTCCTCTGCACAGGGAACCAACAATAGCAAACAAAAGCTGCTGATTAACACACACGACAACTTAACGCAGAAATCAACCCAGATATCAAAGTATCCAATATAAAATAAACATAATACAATAAACAGGGAATGAGAGACATCAATTTGTAAATGAGGACAACTACAAAGAAAAAAGAGGGAATATATTATTTAGTTACAGAACTTCTAAATGGAGAGGAAGTCAAGACAATTTAAAGATAGAATGGACTGTTTTAAACTTGGGAATAAAATAATAAATCACAGGGAAATCTTAAAAAATTAATAAACCTTCTCATCTAGATAAAAAAGAGGAAAGTCACAAATACTCAGCAAATACTAAAACAATAACAACAAAGGAAATGATTTTAAAAATTCATAAACAAATTGAGCTCAGGGCAGAAAATTATATGGAATGAAGAATTCAGCAACATCACAAAAAAACACATAACAAAATGACAGCAATAAATGCATAGTTGCCAATAATTACACTGATTGTAAATGGACTAACTGTACCAATTGAGAGACAAAGAGTTGCAGAATGAATGAGAAAACATGACCCATTAATATGCTGTCTACAAGAGAGACACTTTAGACATAATGACAAAAATTGACTAAAAATCAAAGGTTGGAAAAACATATCAAACATATGGCAATCAAAAAGCAGTAGAAGTGACAATATTAATTTCTGATAAAATAGATTTTAAGGCAAAAGCCACTAGACAAAAAAGGACATTAAAGGATCAAGAGAAGAAGAGGACATAACCATAATGAATACACCCAAAGAAAGAGCCTCAAAATACATAAATCACACTGTAATAGAATTGAAAAGAGAAATAGACAATTCACAGTAATAGCAGAAGACTTTAATACATCACTTTCAATGAAGAATAAAACAACTAGAAAGAAACTCAACAAAGACATAGAAGAACTAAATAATACAATCAACCAACTTGACCTTACAGACATAAACAGAGCACTTCACCCAATAACAGCACAATATAAATTCTTTTCCAGTGCACATGGAACATTCTACATAATAGATCATCAGTTAGGCCATAAAGTAAGCCTCAATAAATTTAAACAGAAATACTGGAAAGCATCTTCTCAGATTACAATGCTGTAAAATTAGAAAACCGACAATTAAGGGGATAAAAAAGCAAATACATGGAAATTGAATGATACCCTTCTTAGAAACTACTGGGTAACAGAAGAAATAAAAAATGAAATTAAATAATTCCTGGAATCAAATGAGAATTAAAACATAACTTACCAAAATTTGGGGGACAGAGTAAAAGTAGTGTTCATAGGGCAATTTATAGAAACAGATGCATACATCAAAAAAAGAAGAATCAAAACCAACACCTTGATCCAACATCTCCAACAATTAGAAAAAGAGCAACCAAAAAAAAAAAAAAAAAAGCCTACAGTCACCAGAAGAAAAGAAATAATAAAGATTCAAGCAAAAAAATAATGAAACAGGAAAGCAATAGAAAGAATCAACAAGTCAGTTCTTTGAAAAGATGAATAAACTTCACAAACTCCTGGCAAATTTAACAAAGGAAAAAGAGGGAGAGAATACAAATAACATAAATAAGAAAACACAATTGAGTGACATCACAACAGAATCAACTGAAATAAAAAGGATAGTATCAGGATACTATGAAGAACTGTACTCCAAGAAATTTGGAGAACTAGAAGAAACGGACAGATTTTTAGAAACACACTACTTACCGAAACTAACACAGACAAAAGAAGAAATTGAGCAGGTCATAAAAAAAAAAAAAAAATGCAAACAAAAAAAAGCCCTGGCCCAGATGTTTTCACTGGAGAATTCTACCAGTCTTTCAGAGAAGAGCTGACACCAATCCTACTCAAACTATCCCAGAGCATACAAAGTATGGAATCTTCCAAAATTCATTTTATGAAGCAAGCATAAGCCTGATACCAAAACCAGACAAAGACATCACTAGAAAGGAAAATCACAGACCAATATCCCTCATGAATACAGACACAAAAATCTTCAATGAAATCCTAGCTAATAAACTCCAACACTATGTCAAAAAAAATAATAATACCATGACCAAATGGGATTCATACCAGGTATGTAAGGATGGTTCAACATTACAAAAACAATCAACATAATCCATCATATAAATAAAAATAAGAAAAAGAACCACATGATCATAGCAATCATGCAGAATATGCATTTGATAAAATCTAACACCCATTTCTGATTTTAAAAAAAACCTCTCAGCAAAATAGAAATAGAAGGGAAATTCCACATCATAAATGGAATATATACAAAACCAACAGCCAATATTATTCTTAATGGAGAGAGGCTGAAAGCATTCCTTTCCCAAATGGGAACCACACAAGGATCCCCTCTCTCACCACTTCTATCCAATATCATATTGGTGCTTCCTTATATAGTTGGAAGTAGAAATATCATTTGATTCAGCAATCTCATTACTAGGTATATATCCTAAAGAAGTGAAAGCCAGGACATGAACACATACACGCCCATATTCCTCACAGAACTATTCACAATAACAAAGAGATGGAAACCACCTAAGTACTCATCAATGTGTGCCTAGATAACCAAACTATGGTACATACACACAATGGAATACTTTGCAGTATCAAAAAATAATGAAGAATGCACAAAACATGATGTTAGAGGATGTTATGCTGAGTGAAATAAGTCAATTACAAAAGGACAAATATTGTATGAGTTCACTATTATAAAAGTCAAGGAAAGATTTACACATGGAAGGAAATTTTCTCTATTGGTTACCAGGGAC
Source organism: Orycteropus afer afer (assembly GCF_000298275.1). Lineage (NCBI taxonomy): Eukaryota > Metazoa > Chordata > Mammalia > Tubulidentata > Orycteropodidae > Orycteropus > Orycteropus afer. Next base: position 2,597,469 of record NW_006921753.1, read on the forward strand.
AGAGGAGAAAGGAGGGAAAGTTGCTAGCTAGGTAAGAGACATGTATTGATTTGGATGAAGGGAAAGGCAATATATCAAATCAAGTGACCAGCACAATATCACTAAGGAAAAGGAAGACAGACAGAGGTACACAAGAGGTACAGATAACAGAGATAAATACTATTACATACACAATACTGCATTATCAGTAGTAACAAATATTAATCTATGGGTGGATAAATAGGTAGAAAGGTAAGATGATCAGGTATGGGTAGGTGAACAGAAAAGTACCCATGGCCATACATAGATTTGGGAGATGATATTCCTACATATGTATTTGTATGTACTGTAAAAATGTCCTTATGCAGTATAAAACCAGTAAAGAGCAAAGTTAGGATAACTTCTTAGCCACAACTAAGCACCTTGAGGGAGAGAGGCTCTGGGCCTATGGGCTGGAGACAAGGGTCGGGGGATATCAAGACTAATTAGCAATACATAGTACACAAAAACATTGTTTTACATCTTACTTCAGTGAGAAGCACTGGAGTCTTAAAAGTTTGCCACCAGCACTAACTAGGATTTCTTCCTCCAGGAGAAAATTTTATTCTTCTGGAGAGGTCAGTTAAATTATTTAAAAGAAAAAAGCTTGCCATTTATTGGTCTCTCTCATCCAGAACAAAAAAGAGTGAGGAGAATCAAAGTTGTACAGAAGCCATTTGTCCAAGGGACTAATGGGCCATAGGAACCTCAGCCTACATGACTCTGAGACCAGAACTAGATGGTGCCTGGCTGCCACTGCCAACCACTCAAAGGGGATCAAAATTAGAGACTCTGGATAGAGTGGGAGAAAAATGTGGAACAAAACTGAAAATCATTAAAAAAGAAAAGAAAAGACCAGCTTACTGGTCTGATAGAGGCTGGTGATACCCCTAAGACTATGGCTCCAAGTCATCGTTTGGCCCTGGAATTGAACGCACTCCTGTGACTTAACCTTCTTCAGCCAAACAATAGCCAGGTTTATGAGGTGAACAATTGCACCAGGCAGGTTCATTCCTTAGAACAATCAACCATGGGCGATCAGAAGGGCAGAATTTGTACAGGGGGAGAACTCAGAAGGCAGGAATGCATAGGAAAGAAGGACACAGGGAAAAGGTAACCACAGGGAGGAAGTAAGAAGAGAGCTGTCACATGGTAGATTACAATCAATCTCATGAAACAAAAATATGTATGAATTGCTGAATGGAAAATGAAGTTGCTCTGTAAACTTTCACCCAAATCCTGATAAAAAGTCAAAAAAACAAAAACCTATGAAGCACTTCTATTTTGTATCACTTAGGTTTACTGTGAGTTGGAATCAACTCAATGGCAACAAATTTCTTTCGTTTTTGTGGTTGGGTGGGGTTTAGACTCAGGACACTGAAACAAAGCACAAGCTACAGCAAGGTCTTCATCTCCATCCCTGTTGTACCTAAAAGCCTTTTCTACTCTTGAGCTAATTCTTACAAAACCCCAGATCAAGGAAATGCCTTGACTTGTCTACTGGATAGTGAAAGTGTAGTGTAAGAGGAAAAAATATCAATAAAATTTGATAATTTGTCTAAGGTAGTTGTGTGCTGAAACAAGTTTGACTGGAAAAATTCATTTTCTTTTTTCCTACAGGTGATTTCTATGACCCCTCCTTATATGTACTTTATTTGTAAGTGTGTGATTATGAAACTCAGCATAAAAATTGGTCTTTCATTGTTTGATTACATTACATAAGCCTGCTGCCAGCACCTACATGTCCTCATTCCTGTAGCATTTCAGTTCCAATAAATGAGTCTCCTGCTTATTATTTAGAAAAGCTTTCAGCTAAAAATCACTGCAGTATAATTTAAACCAGCACTCCAGGATGTAACAGCATTTCTAACCCTAATCTCACCCGGTGTCCTTTTTTAAATCCAATTCAGAACATCTGTCAAGTGATTGACTGGAAAGGTGCCTTCCATTACGCAAATGATGAGAGGTGTTTTCTTGTGAAAATGAAGAGTTAGTGGTTTTCAGCAATTAGGACTTTTGTCTTCACTCTCAATTTTTCTGTGAGAGATGCTATAGCCTATGAACCAGTATCTCTACCTCTTTCCTCATACCAAGTGTGTGTGTGTGTGTGTGTGTGTGTGTGTGTGTGAGTGCACGCAAGTACACACACATGTTCATTTGTTCGGAGTGAAGAGGAGATTCAGCTCAGAGTTCCCACTTATTACTGTGTCTCAAGATGGAACTGTGGAAATAGGGCATGCTTCATGGAAATGATAGCAAAGATTTGAATAACCTTTTACAGTTTGTGGAGCACTTTTACTTTATTCCAACAACAAATGTGTGAAGAAAGTAGGTTAGTTACAGATGCTCTTCTGCTTAGCAATTTTCAACTTATGGTTGTTTGCAGATTAAAACAAAGCTCTCCTGTGAAAACACAGTTCATGATACTGACAGATGATTTGGGAATGGGTGCTGCTGCCTTTTGGTCTCCCATACAGGATTGTTAGTCGTCAGCACATTTTCTGTAATCATATTTATTTTGAGAGTTTTTTTCCACACATTATTAACCACATCAGGTCCAGTAAGTCCAAAGGCAGTGAGAGTGATAAAGGTGCTTATTGGAACAGACACACAATTACCATGGAAACGGAAGTAAGATATTTTAAAAATTAAAAGTGGTATGAAAAGGAAGAATGTTCCATGTGAATATGGAATGAATTATTCAAGAGTATAAATGATTCTCAAGGGCAAAGAGCAAATCAGGCAACATGAGAAAGTGCTGTGCCTGTGCAATGGACAATATCAGCAAGAGAACAGAAGCAGGACGGAATGGAAGACTTTTTTGAGAGTGTGACAAAACACTGCATGGGAGCCTCACACTAATTCCGGGGAAGGCTAGGCATTGGAGATACATAAGGTGAAGTGGGAGGGGCACTGCTCCTGAAGCTGCTGTCTCCAGCCAAAGTGACAGCCTCTTCCAATCTCATTTGCATCCACTCTAAGAATGAAGTTTTGAGGATGGAAACTGTGACTGACAAACAGCATCCGAAAACACTTTGGAGCTCCCCAAGGAGGGCAGTTATCTGCCTCCATTGACTTCCAGTAGACATAAAGGAGGATAATTTGACGGGGAGGAATGTCATTCACTCAATCAAAAATATATATATTCAGTGCCTCTGTGCGCCACATATTATTCTATAGTGTAGGCATGTATAGGAGTCCCTAGGTGTGCAACAATTAAAGTGTTTGGCTGTTAACCAAAAGACTGGAGGTTCAATCACTGTTAAAACTAAAAAAAAAAAAAAAAAAGGAAGTTCAAGTACACTTATAGGAGATTCAGCAAAAAGTTCTAGCTATCTTCTGGAAAATCAGCCATTAAAACCCTACAAAGTATAGTTCTACTCTGACACACATGGGGCCATCATGAGTCAGAATCAATGTGATGGCAACTGTAAAAAAAAAAAAAAAAAGAAAGAAAAAGGCCAATATGGCATAGAACATGTATGGATAACAACAAGATCTGACTCATGCTCCTATTCCTGGAACATTTGAAACTGCAAGCTTAGTCATTATGGGCTTTCCAGCAAATGGGTACACTTACAACTTAATTGCAAGCAGAAAGGAATTTCTGTATTAGTATTTCCAGTCCACCGATGAAGAAATTGGGCTCTAGAGAGATTACGAATCTTGCCCCGAAACATATCAGTAGTCAGAAGTAGACTGAAAATTCATATCCATCTGTATTTCAAACCAAGTATCTCTTTTACTACATCATGATTCTTAAAGTATGATCTAACATGCTGTCCTACAGATGGACCAAAACTTGGTCTCCAAAAATGTCCTTTCTTCAGTTCTTAGAAGCAAATGATATGAAATGCTTACATTTTCTTTTTTACATAGGATGAAGGCTACTTTCTAGTAACCTATTAAGTATGTTTCTAAGAATTTCTAAAATATGGTATCATAATTTAAAAATTAACACATTATTACAATTTACTAAGAATTTAATGTTGTATTCTATTAAGACAGGAGCTCTGGTAGCATAGTGTCTAAGGCCCCAGACTGCTAACCAGAAGGCTGGTGGTTCAAACCTACCAGCCACTCTTCAGAAGGAAGGTTGGGCAATCTACTGCCATAGTGATACCGCCTCGGAAACCCAAGGAGGGGTCACTATGAGTTGGGTCTGACTCAACAGCACATAACAACATTCTGTTAAGAAGATCGAATATCATCAAAGAACTGCCAACTTTGGCATGAAGATAGTTTGGAATATCTGTAATTTTTAATAAATGTGATGTACATTTTGAGTGTTAGAACCAGGAATGTGCTAGATATTTCCATTTCTGCCATTCTTGTATTTAATTATAATTCATTTTTAACTTCATCCCAGTATTATCAATTTAGTTTGTGTTGGGTGGTTGGGTTAATCCTATAGTGAATAGTAATATATCAATACTATTTTGGCTTATAATTCTTTAAAGACTAGCTTTTAAGACATAAGCTTTCTGATGAAACTCAAATATGAAATACCAGAATTTATTTTGCTAAAGGATACATATGTAGAATCCACCCTCATTCAACAAATGTGCATGACAAGAGACACTTCATTACTTTACCAAGTTATTTTTTTAAAAAAACTAGAAGTGAGAATGGATAGAAGAGATGAACACAGGATATTTTCTACTAATGTAAGCCATGGTCAAAAATATCTGAGAGTAACTTTATCCTCTAGAGTACTGTCACTGCTACTCTTCAAATTTGAATGGCATTCAGTACTGATAAACTATCCAAGAGCTACTCTTAAGCCCTCTCCCTTGCTGCCTCCCACCATAGAGGCTGAAAACAAAAACTACTTTCCCTATTTTTCTGAAAGCTAAGGACAGTATTTTGACCCTATTCTAGCTCAAATGAAATGTAAATGGAAGTCTTCTGGGGAAGGCTACTTAGAGAGCTTTTTCTTTCATGATGAATAGGGCCACCTCAGTGTTTAAATTCTCCCAACACTGAAGGCAATGCCTGGAATAGCAACAGCCATTCTGCAGCCATGAGGAAAATAAAAGTGGAATCACAATGATGATATTGTTTAAACCCTGAAGCTATACTGACAGTTGCCTACCTACAAGTTTCTTATTATGGGAGAAAAAAATGTACTCCTACTTGTTAAGGCTGAGTTTTCCGTAAGGATACAAAACATCCTCAATAGTACTTATGTATTGGGGATTCTGGTACCAACTTTTATGTATAACTTATGTATAATATTGCTTTTGTGTGGAAAAGGTGTTCTGGGTTCAAACAATTTTCAGCTTAAAAATTCAAAACATAACCCTCCAAATCATAAGCAAGTTTAAGCATTCATTTTCATTATTTCTTCCTCAACCCCATGCTCTCACTCATGTGCATGTACAGAGACACATACACACACACACACATCTGCTCAAAGACCTATTGCCCCTATTACCTAGTGTTGCAATGATAAATTGGTTTCATTGCAGGTCCCAACACTGATAGATTGGTAGTGGCTGTCAGGATCACTATGTTGAAAATGATTTTGAGGTGGGAAATACAACTCTTAGGGAAGAGTGCTGTAATCAAACGGCCAAGTCCGTCATGGAAGTGAAAAGTAAAGTGTCAGTACTTGTATTTTTGTAATAGTTGACCTGACCCAGTGTATCAGATTTTAATTGCTCAATCCAGTGTAATATTTTCCCTTTTCTTAACCCTATAAGTAAGAATTTCATATTTTCAAACTGGGACATTTTTTCCCTATCAGGGCTATAATTTACTAACTACAGAGTCCTAGATAAAAGAATATTATGGCAGGGTATGTAAATTGGAATTGTAGAGAAAATATCATGTCTTAAGAAAAATGTCATATATGCTGTTGTAGCCACGGAAGTGCACCACTCACCTTTCCTTTCAAGAAAGAACTTGTCCAGCTGCAAGAAATGCAATTTGCTGGCAGCGTCCAGCTGCAGCACCCTCAGAAACTATATCAACTTTCACCCAAAGGCCACATAATTCCTAGAAAGACCTAGACAATAACTCATCATGGTCAGGGTTTAAAAATGTGGCCATTTCCATCAAATGCAGAACTCCTATATGGCAATCTTTCCTCTGAAACTACCACTGTATTGGGCAAGAGTATATGAGATCTGCATGGCAGTATGGAACTCTCCTTGCTCAATTTTGCTTCCTTCCACTTCTCTTTTCACAAGTGTCAGATCAGTGTGCCAGTCTCAAAGCTTTCCCCACCCCATCCTGTTTCCTCCCCCTTTCTCTTTCCCAGATCTCACTTCTTTCTCACATACTCCTAATGTCATCAGTGTGTCTGCTTCCTAAAGGATCCACACTCATACGTGTGAATGACATATGAATATAATAAGTTAAATTGCAAAGTGTTTACATTAAATGTACAACATTCCAAAAAAGGAAAAGTGGTATATTGGATTTGGCATCAGAGAATATTGATTAAAATCTGAGATACTTATCATCAAGTGGTATCGAACTAATGTCTTCATCTTTAAAATGAGCATGATGGCAGGGGACATCAAGCTCAATTGGAACAACATGGTATACAAAAATATTGTTCTACATCTTACTCAGTCAGAAGTGACTGGGGTCTTAAAAGCTTGTGAGCGGTCATCTAAGAGGCAACTATTGGTTTCTCCTGATCCAGAGCAAAGAAGAGGGAAGAAAATCAAAGACACATGGAAACAATTAGTACAAAGGAATAATGGATGATGGTCAGCCTATATGACCCTGAGAGCAGAAGAACTCGATGGTGCCCAGCTGCCATGCCAATTGCTTGGAAAGGGATCAAAATTGAAGATCCTGGATAGAATGGGAGAAAAACGTAGAACAAAACTCGAAGTCATTAAAAAGACCTGGCTAACTGGTCTGATGGAGACTGTTAAAACTCCCAAGACTATAGCCCTGAGTCACCCTTCGGGCCTAGAATTGAACTCATGCCCATGGGTTAACCTTCTTCAACTAAACAGTAGAAAAATTTATGAGGTGAACAATTATACCACACAGGTGTACTCCTTAGAACAATCAAGCATGGGAGATCAGAAGGGCAGCCTTTGCACAGGAAGGAAGGCCGGGAGGCAGGAATGCATAGGCAGGAAGGACACAGGGAAATGGTAACCACAAGGAGGAAGTGGGAGGTGAGCTATTACACTACAGGGAATGTAACCGGTGCCACTAAACAAAATGTGTATGAACTGTTGAGTGTAAAATGAATTTGCTTTGTAAAATTTCACTGAAATCACAATAAAAAGTTAAAAAAAAAAATGAGCATAGAGATGGTAGACTTGATGGGTCTGTGTAAGACTTAAGTGAGATAATATCCATGATATCTATTTGTAAACTATTAAGTCCTGTTTAGTTCTTAGTTATCAGTATCATTGTTATGATTTCTAGTAATTTTACATATAAATTACTAGCTGATCAATATTTTTTTTACAAATATTTATTTAAAATAATAAAAAATATATTTTCTGCTTTATAGTAATGGCAAAAATCATGATGTTGGTTCAAAAAAGACACTAAGAACACGTGATATATTTATTTAAAATAATATTAAATATATTTTCTGCTTTATAGTAATGGCAAAAATCATGATGTTGGTTCAAAAAAGACACTAAGAACACGTGATATATTCTATTCATTTAGAAAGTAGACATGTACTACCATATGGTTTTTGATTTATAGTTGCTTTCAACTACTATTTACATCATTTATGGCTTATAAATATTATCTATTGCTCTTGTCTCCCCAATTGATTTATAAGCTTGGTTACCACAGGGTCAGGTTGAAAGCTCTGCATAGATACAAACTACATGTCTGTTGGATTAGATTTGCCCCTGAACGGCTTACAGAGATTGATGAGAATATTGCTTTCTTTGGCTGATCAAAGTCAATCTATCTGATATTTTACTCCAGTAGGTTTCTGGGTCTACTGCCCATGAGTTAGTCTTTAATTAAAATGATGAGAACTACAACAGGTTCTTAAAATTTAGGACTCTTTCTTTCAAAATAATTTGTTACATCTAGTAAATAAGGGTTTCAATTGTCCATATATTGGACTCTATTCATGTTATTTTAACATAAAAGGTCGAATCTATTAGAAAATAGTTGAATAACTGAAGTATTAATTGCCAGCACATACAATATTGCCTGGATGCATCTTGGAGGAGTGCAGGAGTGCTAGAGTGTATTATATGCATACAAATACATACATATTTGTATGCATACAATATGCTCTAGCTGGTGCTAGATGAGACATGCATAGCAAAATGGTCAAGTGGTTCCACACTGCAGTAGAAAGAGTGTGAAAATGAAGAAAATGGAGACCCCAGAACTCCTCCAACAAACAGCTGAACAGCAGGGATAAATCACTTAACTTCCTTAGCCTCAACATCCTCAGTGAGATATTGCTTATATACAAAAGTTTCTGATAATTATATAATATGGCAGAGCAGAAAGAGAAAACATTTCTAAAATGATATCACTGATAAATTAAATCAATGCTATTACTATCTACCATCAGACTTGCATTTATGACAGGAAAAATAAAGTACTCTTATTAAGTCACTGTTGTTAATAGATATTACTTACAATTGAATAATTCCTAACTGAAAAATAGTAAAGACAAAAAATGCAAGGAAGAGAATCAATAAATTTAGTGTGTAAAAACTTAAAACTTCTGAATGATAAAAAATGAAACTCGAAAATATATGTAATCAATATGATAAAGCACTAATATATTTACTATGAAAATCAGACACACATGTATCATGAAAAAAGCCACTGAGGAATTAATAGATTAATAGAGGAAGGATATAAACAGAAAATTTACCAGAAGTGACAGACAGCATTTAAAACACATAACAATTGTCCACACTTACTGCTCTGGTAGCATAGTGCCTAAGGCACTTGACTGCTAACCAGAAGGCTGGCGGTTCAAACCCACCAGCCACTCCTCGGAAGGAAGGTTGGGC
>NW_006921753.1:2606567-2639942 GCF_000298275.1 Orycteropus afer afer
CAAATATTTATTTCTCCCTTAACATGTAACTGGTGCAGATCTAGGAAATGAGGTGTGCAACGTCCCTGCTCCAGTGAACCTTACATTTTCCGAAAATTAACCATGTAAATATGAGTTTCATTTAAACTATACAAATAAGTTAGCAACAATTCACAGCCTATCTGTGGCTTGGTTCATCTCTATTAACAGTTTGCTTTTGTCCTAGGATTTGTGTTTGTTGACATTTCCTACTGAACTACTTTTTCTTCCTGTTAGTTTCACCTTGATACTGTGAATCCTGCAGGAGGCCAAGTGAATAGTGAAGTTAGCTTCTTACCTACATCCATGGCTCAGCTGGCCCAGCTACTTGCCTAATATGCTTGTTATTTTTCTCCTTGCTTCTCTCTCCTTTCTGAACCTACATCCGTTCTCCTGGACATTTGCTACATCTTAACTCTCTGGCATCTATTTCTCTTTTCTTCCCTCATGTTTTTCTCCTTTTGCTGTCACCCACAGTGGGAGATACTCTCTGTTTCTTCAGGTGACCCATTGTTTTGACAGGAAAAGACAAATTTACTGGCAGAGAAAACAGGAAGTCCCTCTTCCCAAACCTCTGCTTTTAATACTCTTCTGCTTCTAACATTTCCTGGGGCATGATACCACAGAAATCAACCTGTGTTTTTGAGATCTTTCTTCACTTCAGATTAACTCAGATCTCAACAAGGCAGAAAAGCACAAAGCCATCCATTACAGACTGTGGTCAGTGCCAACTGGTCACCATCCACCTGAAACAGTGACCACAATGATTCTGGGTGCAGTGTTCAGTGTCAAGTGTCTGCATAAAAGAAGAACTCTCCAGTCCAAAATATGAAATGTTCTCTCACATTCCACACTCATGAGTTTTAAATGGATTTTTTTAGATAGTTCCCTTATGTCTAGTAGCCTATAGACCAGTGGCTTTCAACTTTTTTTTTTACTATGCTCTAAAGTTAGAAATAAACATGGGTGTTGTATAAATAACTGAATTGTATAAAAAGCATATTTATTTCATACATATATGCACACACATATATACATATACATGTGTGTATGTATATATATGCAAATATTTTTACATAACTGAAGTCAACATTTCACAAGACATGTTTACATTTACTACATGTGATACACTCAAATTTTCCTATTTCTTTTTCATGCATTCTATCACAATAGGTTTGTTGTTCTGTTTTGTTTAATATTGGTCATAACCTGTTGTTGTTGTTATTATGTATGATTTTTAACCTTTTTTTGTGCCATCTCCCCTAAAGCCTATGATCCTTCTTTGCAGTCGCGTTTTTAAATGCACAAAGCATAATTCATAGGAGTACAAAGGAAATCAATTATATTGAAATATGGTTCTGTTTTTGGGCTTATTGCAGGGGTGAAGGAGTGAGGGCAATGTCTATGGACCCCACGTTACAAACCCCTGCATGACTAAATTGTTTTCATAACCAACTACTGAGCCACAGCCTGCAGTTTGGAAAATATAACTGTAAACAAAGCCTCAGAAAATTTTGTAGTAATTAAATATTTCAGATACTTATTATGCTGTCATGGTTTTAAGGCTCTCTTTTCTTTCCTCTTCCCCATGCTTCTCCTATCCAATCCCCTTCAGCCTTGTGTGGGGCACTTGCCTGTGCAGACACATCCACACATACATACACACATGCACGCATGCAGGCTTGCACATCTTAGGTCACATATCTGAAATGAGATGAGCCATTAGACCACTGAGTCCAGCCCCTCCTATATCCCCAACCCCACATTCTGGCTGCCCCTCACTCCCAGCTCCTCTGGCTCCCGTCTCAGAACTACTTCAATGGCTCATTATCTCCACAGGACAGTGCTCACAGTTGTGGCTTTCTCAGTTTCCTTCATGGCATTGTGAGCTGATAGGTGCATTTTGCCCTAGAATAATGGTGGAAACTGGTAGTGAAACAGCCCAGAGCCCTCAACCTTTATTTTCTCAGGCTTCAGTGAACCTTATGCAGCAGGTGTTTTCTCTTGATAGGCAGCTTCTGCCTCCCACCACAAGGCAGTGTTCCATGTGTCACTTCCAGTCTGCATTGGATGCTCTCACTCAGCTCACAGTGGCCATGCTGAACATGTTGTACTCCCAACATAGAACAGCTTAGGGGTCGGGGCCGACTCGATGGAAAACAACAACAACAACAACAAGGGGTAGGGGAGGCTAGGGGGAAATGTAGTTATTGCCACAAGTGAATTATGCTGGTGCTTCTTTGAGCTAAAAGGAGTTCTGGTGGCACAGTGGTTAAGTGCTCCATTGCAAACTGAAAAGTTCACAGCTCAAACCCACTAGCCAGTCCTCAGGAGAAAGATGTGGCAGAAAGAGGTGGCATTCTGATTCTGTAAAGATTACAGCCTTGGAAAACCTGTGAGACAGGTTTATCCTGTCCTATAGGGTCACTATAAATCAGAATGAACACCATGACAAAAGGTTTGAGTTGGGTCAGTTTCTTGAACTGTTCACTACTGCATTTCCCACTGCCCTACAAAAATGTCCACAGTGAATTCTTTCTTCCCTCCCATGTAGGAAGGCCATGGCTGGCTGACCAAAACTGAGACAACAGACTGTGATAGAAGGCCTTCTTCTCTTGAGTTATTCACCCCTATTCTACTCTGTTAATGTCTTGAGAGGGGGAGCTTAATGGGGAGCAGCAGCTGTGCCATCTGGCTTTGAGGATGAAATGATAAGCAAGTACCCTCTCCTTTCTGCCTGGATACCAGGCAGACTGAAGATCTGAATGACAGACAAAGAAGGGACTGCTTCTCTGGGCCCAAGCCCCAAAGTTCCCATGAGATTCCGGTTATAGCCACATGAAGTCTGCACACTCTTGAGATAAAAAGGGGATGCAAAGAAGGAAGAAAAGCCTTATTCACTTCCTGTTTGGGTTGAGAGCAAGTCATATTGCCCTAGAACTGATTCTATTAATAGAGCTCTCTAGTCCAAAACCACCACTCATCTGTCAGTTTGTCGTACTGTGGTGGACTGAAAAGCAACATCATGATAAATGTGGAAAAGATTGAAGTTGTCAAAGATTTCATATTACTTAATTCCACAATTAACACCAATGAAAGCAGCACTCAAGAAATCAGATGACATTTGCACTTTGCAAATCTGCTGCAAAAGACCTCTTTAAAGCGCTGAAGAGCAAAAATGTCTCTTTGAAGACTAAGATGCACCTAACCCAAGCCATGGTATTTTTCAATTGCTTCACATGCATTTGAAAGCTGGACAATGAGTAAGGAAGACTGAAGAAGAGTTGATGCTTTTGAATTGTGGTGTTGGCGAAGAATACTGAAGGTATCATGGACTTCCAGAAGAACTAACAAATCTGTTCTGGAAGAAGTGCAGCAGTAATGCTCCTTGGAAGCAAGAATGACCAGACTATGTCTCACCTACTTTGGTCATGTTGTCAGAAGGAACCATTACCTGGAGAAGGATATCATGCTTGGTAAAGTGGAGGGTCAATGAAAAAGGGGAAGGCCCTCCATGAGATGGATTGACACAGTGGCTGCAACAATGGGCTCAGGTAAACAAGGATTGTGAGACTGGCACAGGACCAGGCAGTGTTTCGTTCTGTTGTACATCGGGTCACTGTGAGTCAGAGCCAACTAAATGGCACCTAACAACTACAACTACAACAACAACTAGTCCAAAACATGAACTTTTTGCCACAACCAATGTTCAACACTTTCAAAACTGATTTTCTAGTTTTTACCTTCTACTCGCCTACAGACTAGTTGCTATTAAATTTTTTGACCATGTTCTACAGTTAGCAATGCATAAAAAAAAAAAAAAAAAAACAGCTGCAAGGGTGTTCAAGTTCACTATTTCATTCAAGCCTAACCATAGTATGCAGGTAAGAAGACCCTGAGGACCTGAGAGGGAATGGCACTTGCCCAAGGTCACATAGCAGAAAGGGGCACATCAGGGCCTCAAACCCGTGTCCTCTTCCCTAGCTTCCAGAGTTCTCATTACTACCAGGTTGCTAAGGTGCATCCTGCCAAGGAGATTTCTACTCTAAACTCCTACCCCAACCCACTGCTATCAAGTTGATTCTGACTTACAGAGACCCTCATTGGGTTTCCAAGGCTGTAAATCTTTACAGAAGTAGATTGCTTCATCTTCCTCCCACAAAGTAGCTGGTAGGTTTGAACTGCCAATCCTCTGGTTAGTAGCTAAATTCCTTAACCACATCAATGCCTTACTAAAGTTTTCTCACACAAGCATTTCTATGTTAAAAAGTCACAAAGGTCTCACGTTTTAACTCCATAAATGTTGCTGTTGTTGTTCTTCCAAAATCAAACCAAACCAACTGCCACTGAGTCACTTCTGACTCATACCAACCAATTATGACAGACTAGAATTACTCCCGGAGGGTTTCCAGCTATAAATCATTATGGAAGCAGATTGCCTCATCTTTCTGCCACAGAGCAATTGGTGGGTTGAAACCACTGACTTTTTCATTAGTGCATTAATGCTCTTACCACTGCACCATCAGAGCTCCTTTTGTTTTTAGGTGCCTTCAAGTTGGTTCCAACTCATAACAACAACCCTACACATGACAGAATGAGACACTTTCCCAATCCTGTGCCATCCTCACAATGGTTGCTACATTTGAGCCCATTACTACAGCCAATGTGTCAGTCCATCTCATTGGGAATCTTCATTTTCATTGATCCTCTATTTTACCACTCATGTTGTCCCTCTCCAGTGACTGGTCCCTCCTGTTAACATGTCCTTATTCATTTTCCAGCTTTCACATGCATATAAGGGAAGTGAAAATACCATGGCTTAGATCAGGCATACCTTTAGTATTCAAAGTGACATTTTTGCTTTTCAACAGTTCTCTATAGAGGCTTTCTGTAGCAGATTTGCCCAAAGGAATATGTTACCTGTTTTCCTGACTGTTGCTTCCATGGATGTTGATTATGGATCCAAATGTAATTAATTCCCCCTTAATGGCAGGGAATACATTCAAAGATCATCAGTACATATCTGAAACTACAGATAGTACTTGTTGTTGTTAGGTGCTGTTGAGTCAGCTCCGACTCATAGCAACCCCATGTGCAACAGAAAGAAACACTGCCTGGTCCTGTGCCAGCCTCACAATCCTCACTATACCTGAGGCCATCGTTGCAGCCACTGTGTCAATCCATCTCATTGAAGGCCTTCCCCTTCTTCGCTGACTCTCCACTTTACCAAGCATGATATCCTTCTCCAGGGAATGGTTTTATTCTTGTTGCCTAGTACCACTCTGACAAGAATATACCACAAATGGGATGGCCTTAACAAACAGGAGCTTATTCTCTTTCAGTCTGGAGGCTTTAAGTCCTAGTTCAAAGTGCCAGGCCCTAGGGGCTAGGTGAAAGCACCTCAACCTTGCAGTTCAGCTCTGCCTCCAGCTCCTGTCCCACTGAAGCTAATGGCTTTTCTTCAGTCAGACAGCTGCTGGCTGCTGAGGCTGCCAAGCCCAAGATTGACAAGTAAAAAGGCACAGTCCTGATGCTACCAAACCACACAGCAGACCATTAACTCAAGTCCGTTGTAAGTCCCACGGTCAGCAGAGCATGGCAGGCTGCTGAACAACAACATGGCTACATGCAGGGTCCAAGCGTGCCATAAGCTAGAGATTATCCCCATGGCTTCTTCTTATATACAGGAAGCAGACCACATTCCCTAAGGCAGCTACTCAGCTGCTCACAGTAGATTCCACCATGGAGTTGATTACCAGTCTCATCATGGGGAATACTACATCCAGCTGCCCAGCCACTCAACTAGGCCCAGCCAAGTTAACACAAAAACTGAACTACCACAGGATTAAATTAGGCGTACCTTAGTCTTCAGAGTGACAACATGACCAAAGTAGGTGAGACAAAGTCTGGCCATTCTTGCTTCCAAGGAGCATTCTGGCTGCACTTCTTCCAGCACTGATTTGTTCATTCTTTTGGCAGTCCATGGTCCTTTCAATATTCTTCAACACCACCACAATTCAAAAGCATCAACTCTTCTTTGGTCTTCCTTGTTCATTGCCCAGTTATCACATGCATATGAGGCAATTGAAATTACCATGGCTTGGGTTAGTTGTTAGTCTTCAAGGAGACATCTTTGCTCTTCAATACTTTAAAGAGGTCTTTTGCAGCAGATTTGCCCAGTGCAATATGTCGTCTGATGCCTTGACTGCTGCTTCTATTGGTGTTGATTGTGGGACTAAGTAATTTGAAATCTTTAACAACATAGGTGCCATCAAGTCAGCTCCAACTCATAGCAACTCTATGTACAACAGAATGAAACACTACCCAGTTGTGTGTCATCCTCACAACCCTTGCTGTGGTTGAGCCCATCATCGCAGGCCTATCATCATCATGTCAGTCCATCTCGTTAAGGGTCTTGCCCTTTTTCATTGACCCTCTACTTTGCCAAGCATGAGATTCTTCAGGGAATAGACCCTTCTCACAACATGACCAAAGTAGGTAAGACAAAATCTGGCTGTTCTCACTTCCAAGGAGCATTTCAGTGGCACTTCTTCCAGGACAGATTTTGTTTGTTATTCTGGTAGTCCATGTATTTCCAGTATTTTCCACCAACATCATGGTTCAAAGGCATCAACTCTTCTTTGGTCTTCCTTATTTTTTGTCCAATTTTCATATGCAAATGAGGCAATTGAAAAAACCATGGATTGAATTAGGCGTACCTTAGTCTTCAGAGTGACATATTTGCTGCTCAACACTTTGAAGAGGTCTTTTGCAGCAGATTTTCCCAGCGCAATATGACATCTAATTTCTTGATTGCTGCTTCTATAGATGTTGATTATGGATCCAAGTAAAATGAAATCCCTGACAACTTCAATCATTTCTCCGTTTATTTTGATGTTGTTTATTGGTCCACTTGTGAGGATTTTTGTTTTGTTTATGTTGAGGTGTAACCCATACTGAAGATTGTACTCTCTGATCTTCAAATCATATTCACTTTCAGCAAGCAAGGTTGTGTCATCTGTATATTTCAGGTTGTTAATTAGTCTTCCTCCAATCCTGATGCCACATTCTTCTTCATATAGTCCAGTTTTTCAGATTATTTGTTCAGCATACAGATTGAATAAGTATGATGGAAGGATAAAACCCTGACACACACCTTTCCTGATTTTAAATCATGTAGTACCCTCTTGTTCTGTTCAAATGACAGCCTTTTGGTCTATATACAGGTTTCTCATGACCATAATTAAGTGTTCTAGAGTTCCCATTCTTCTCAATGTTATCCATAATTCGTTATGATCCACATGGTTGAATGTCTTTGCAAAGTCAATCAAATACAAGTAAACAACTTTCTGGTATTCTTTGCTTTCAGCCAAGATCCATCTGACATCAGCAATGATATCCTTCCTTTGACATCCTCTTCTGAATCCAGATTGATTTTCTGGAAGTTCCCTGTCAATATACTGATGCAACCGTTTTTTAATTATCTTCAGCAAAATTTTACTTGCATGTGGTTTTAATGATTCTGTTTGATAATTTCCAGGTTTTGCTGGATTGTCTTTTTCAGAATGGATACACACATTGATTTCTTCCAGTCAGTTGGCTAGGGAACTGTCTTCCAAATTTTTTGGTGTAAATGAATAAGTACCTCCAGCACTGCATCCATTTGTTGAAACATTTCAATGGGTATTCCATAAATTCCTGGAGCCTTATTCTTCACCAATTCCTTCAGTGAAGCTTTGATTTCTTCCTTCAATACCATTGGTTCTTGATCATAGGCTACCTCCTGAAATAGCTCAACATCAACCAATTCTTTTTAGATATAGTGACTCTGTGTATTCTTTCCATCTTTGTTTGATGCTTGCTGCATCATTCATATTTTGCCCATAGAATCTCTCAATATTGCAACTTGAGGCTTAAATTTTTTTCTTCAATTCTTTCAGCTTGAGAATTGCCAACCATGCTCTTCTCTCTTGGTTTTTGAGCTCCAGGTCTTTTCACATTTCATTATAGTATTTTATTTTGTTTGCTCCAGTCACCCTTTGAAATCTTCCGTTCAGTTCTTTTATTTCAGCATTTCTTCCATTTACTTTATCTACTTTCCATTCAAGAGCAAGTTTTAGGGTCTCTTTAGACATCCACTTTTGTCTTTTCTTCCTTTCTTCTTATTAATGACCTTTTCTTTATGAATCATGTTCTTGATGTCATCCCACCTGTGGTGTTTATGTTTTTGTGTCAACTTGGCTGGGCCTGGTTGACTGGCTGGGCAGCTGGTGGTAGTTATTCTCCATGATGAGACTGGCAATCAGCTCTATGGTGGGATCTACCACAAGCAGCTGAGTAGCTTCTTTGGGTATGTGGTCTGCTTCCCGTTTGTAAGAAGCAGCTTTTGTAATGGTTTCTAGCCTATGGCACACTTGGACCCTGCATGTAGCCATGTCGTTGCTCAGCAGCCTGCTATGCTCTGCCAACCTTGGGACTTACAATGGACTTAAGTTAATGGCCTACTATGTCATTTGGTAACATCAGGACTGTGCCTTTTTACTTGTCAACCTAGGTGCTACTCAGCCTCAGCAGTCAGCATCTGTCTGAGTGAAGAAACTCACCTAGCTCCAGTGGGCCAGGAGCAGGAGGCAGAGCTGGACCGCAAGGTTGAGGGGCTTTCACAAAACCCCTAAAGCCTGGCACTTTGAACTTGGACTTAAAGCCTCCAAACTGTAAGAGATTAAACTCCTGTTTGTTAAGACCATCCCATTTGTGGTATATTCTTGTTAGAGTGGCACTAGTTAACCACTTTTGTCTTTTCTTATTTTCCTGTCTTATTAATGACCTTTTTCTTTGTGAATCATGTTCTTCATGTCATCCCACGACTCACCCGATCTTCAGTCTTTGGTGTCCAATGGTTCAAATCTATTCTTCAAAAGGTCTCTAAATTCAAGTGGGATATAATCAAGGTCATATTTTGGCTCTTGTGGACATGTTTTAATTTGTTTTTCCATCAACCTGAACTTACATATGACCATTACAGACCATTAATGGTCTGTTCCACAGTCAGCTCCTGGCCATGTTTTGACTGATGATATTTGATGATATTGATTTCTCCTTTGACTGCATCCACAGATGTAGTCAATCTGTTTCCTGTGTATTCCATCTGGTGAGGTCCACATGTACAGCTGTCATTTATGTTGTTGAAAAAAGGTGTTTGCAATGAATAAGTCATTGGTCTTGCAAAATTCTATCATGCACTCTCTAGCCGTATTTTCCAACTAACAATGATTTCTGTGTTTCCAACTTTCTCATTTCAATCACTAGTAATTACCAATATATTTTGATTGCAAGTTTGGTCAATTTCAGACTATAGAAATTGGTAAAATTCTTCAATTTCTTCATCTTTGGCTTTAGTAGTGGGTACATAAATTTGAATAATAGTAGTATTAACTAGTCTTTTTGAAGACATGTGAATATTATCCTATCACTGACAACATTGTACTTCAGGATAGATCTTGAAACATTCTTTTTGACAATGAATATGATGCCATTCCTCTTTAATTTGTCATTCCTGGTAGAGTAGATCATATGATGTCTCATTCAAAATGGCCAATACTAGTCCATTTCAGCCCACTAAAGCCTAGAATATTGATCTTCCTGCATTCCTTTGCATTTTTGACAAGTTCTAATTTTCCTAGATCCATACTTTGTGCATTCTACATTCCAATTATTAATGAATGTTTGCAGCTGTTTCTTAACATTTTTAGTCATGCCCCATCAGCAAATGAAGATTCTAAAAGCTTTACTTGACCCATATCATTAAGATGGACTGACTTTGAGGAGGCATCTCTTTCCCAGTTGTATTTTGAGTGCCTTCCAACCTTAGGAGCTCATCTTCCAGCACTATGTCAGCCAATGTGTCATGGCTACCCATAAATTTTTCCAGGAATATATCAGACAGTGTTTCACTGGTTTTCAGTGACCAACTTTTTCAGAAGTGGATGGATTCATCTTCTTCCCAGTCATCTTAGTCTGGAAGCTCCACTGAAACCTATCTATCCTGGGTGACCCTGCCAGTATTTGAAATATCAGTGGCATATCCTCCAGCCTCATACCAACACACAAGCCACCATAGTATGAAAAACTGACTGACGAGTGGTGAAGATAGTATTTAACCTTATATATGCTATGTTTTTCCTATACATACAGATTTATGATAAAGTTTAATTTATAAATTAGGCACAGTAAGAGATTAACAAATAATGCAATAGAGCAATTATTGAGTAAAATAAAGGTTACTTGAATGCAAGCACTGTGATATCATGTCAGTTGATCTGATAACCAATACAGCTACTAAGTAACCAATGGGCATGTAGCTTATACAATGTGGATATGCTAGACAAAGGGATGATTCATGTCCTTGTTGGGATTGAGGGGACAGCACAAGATGACTTCACATTACTCAGGATGGTGTGCAATTTAAAACTTATGAATTGCTTATTTCTGAAATTTTCCTTTTTTTTTTTTTTTTTTGTACCATGATTGACTGTGAGTAACTGAAACCACAGAAAGTGAAACTGTGGCTAAGGGCTGAATCCTTGATAACGTCAATCTTTTCTCCATTTATTACTATGATGCTTATCAGTCTGTAAATGGAGAAGTTAAATATCCATAGAGAAGTTAAATAAATAAATAGGGAACATCCATAAATATAGATGCTCTATAAATAGAGATCTTAAACATCTCCCCTAAAATTATTGAGAAGAATTGAAAAAAAACAACTGATGACCTAAGCCTTAGTTTCAAAATCCCTGTATTTTAAGAAGATGGATTTTTTTCTCCACAGGTAAAATGTATTCTTTCTTTATTTTCTTTTTTTCCAATTCCCCTGGTGTTCTTCTAACTGTGCCTAGGCCTTCTTCTTAAAAACTGTTCAAAATAGTTCTTTCATTCTGGACATTAATCACCTTTCAGTGCCCCCTTTTATAGCAAATAAAGTCCTGGAACCTTTTTATCTTCTGCTTTAACCATAAGTCTTTCTCCCTCATCACAATTCACTTTTTGTATCATGTTCAATGAATTACATGATTAATTATTTTTTCAGCTTCCATATGGTTTGCTATTGTATGTCATAGTTTTCTTCTGGATAAGAAAATAGTAATTTCACTCAATAGTGCCATTTCTTTTATTATTCTTCCTGTCATGGATTGGAGGAAAAGACCAAGAACCAAACAATAAGACTCTTGTTTACAGTCACTGGAAAGTAGTCCTGAAGGTCAGTGCAAGCCCCTGCCATTCTTGCTTCCATCTTGAAGGTCTCATTCTCTATCCATAGTATGGTAAGGTCCTCAAGACCATGAAGTATAATCCCCTTATTTTACAGTTGAAGAAACTGAGATGCGCAGCCCATCCCAGCACAGAGCTAGCTAGTGTCACATCCAGAACTAAACTTCAAGTCTCTGACTCCCAGTTCACCATCTTTTCCATTGCTTAGTTAAGTTCCCAAATTCTTCCTGAAATCCCAAGTCCATTTCAAACTAGTTTTGCAATCTACTCCATTTTCTCAGTCTTATGAAGGAAGTAGAATGCCACGGCTCCTGATTTAACAATAGTTATTTATATAATAATTTGCATAGTCTGGTTGGTTAGTTTCAAGTTGCTTCAACTCTAACCTCCAAGCTGTCTTCAAAAAGTCTTTCCTGTATCAGAATCCAGAAACTACCAGCAAGACCCCATACACATGGCCTTGTGACAGGTAAAGGGATGGGCACTGACTTTGAACTTGGGCCAGTTACTAACTTCCCTCTGCCTCATATGTAAAATAAAGATACTAATAGCACGTCTTTCATGTTACCATTCTGAGAATCAAATGAGATAATTCATAAAGAAGACTTACTATTAATAGTAAGTAAATAAATACAACTATTATTTTTCTAGCTACCAATAAAGAAATACTACTTGATTATGTTTTAATATAAGCTTATAAGGAAGTATAAAATAATATTTAGTGCAACTGTAACAGTTCAGTGCAGTAGAAATTATCTTTGAATGTGAATTGGGAAATCTGAGCCCCAGATCCATCCCTGCCACTAACTAACAAGTGGGAGGCTGGGGTGAAGCAGACTCACATCCTTGATTCTCAATTTCTAAATCAGCAAATCTAATTCTAATCTCTAAATGCGAGAGAGGCATTCTTTGAGAAGTGTAGTTTAGTCGATTCAAAACCAGTCAAAGCAGCCCCATGTCAAGCAGAAGAAGGTGAATCTCTGCTGTTTTGTATTGAAATATGTCCTCCAAAAAGCTATACTAGAGTAGAATAGGTTGTAATCCTAATTCATTCTAGAGTAGAATAGGTTGTAATCCTAATCCCTGCTGAGTGGCTCTTACAAAAGAGAAGGATAGGCACAAAAACAGAGTCACAGACAAGGGAAAGATTCCTGTGAAGATACAGATCTAAATTAAAGAAAACTAAGAGACCCCTGGGAATACAGAAGCTAAAAGAAGCAAGGAAAGATCTTACTCTAGAACCAGGAGAGAGAGAGCATAGACCTGCTGACACCCTGCATTCAGACTTCTAGTCTCCAGAACTGTGAGAAAATAAACTTCTGTGTTTTAAAGCCGTCAACTTTGTGGTATTTTGTTATATCTGCCATGGATCATTTTCTTCTCTGCAGTGAAGAAGCTGATATATTTGTCCTCTTCTATGAGTAAGAGAGTTGCTAGAACATCATTCTAAGGTACCCTGTCCCCAAAGAAACTCAGGAGTAATTCCATCCTTGCCTTTGCACGAGCCACCTGCCTAAGCTCAAACCAGAGAAGGGAGCAGATGAACAATGAATGTCACAGCAATTAGTTTTGGCAATTATGCAGGCAATTAGTTCTGCAGCATGTAGAATAGGAGGAGAAAATAAATCAGCACAGAGAGGTGACAGGGAAATATGATTAGGCCATTACATTCCAGTGATACCCAAGTGGAAAGGCATGCTTTCTCAATTGCTGCCATGACAAAGGAGGGTGCTTTCCACAGGTTTTTGAAACAATGGTTTTAATGGAGGGTATTTTAGCCCATATTTCTAGTCTCTTCCTCTGGGACACCTCACCCCTCCAGTTTTCACTCAAGCCTGACAGTCTTGCTGGTTTCTCATCAAGAGTTCTACCCATACTGTTAAGTAAATAAATGGACCAGTAGTTTCCTAGGACCTGTCTTCTTTTAGCTAAGTATACCTTTGTGGTTTATTTTGTTTTGTGTCTTGTTTGTTTATTTTTGATGGTGAAACTTTGGCTCATTTGCTTTGAACATGTCATCAGAAAAGACCAATTATGTTCTGGTTGCCTAGTGCGGCTCTGACAAGAAATATACCACAAATGGGATGGCCTTAACAAACAGGAGTTTATTCTTACAATTTGGAGGCTTTAAGTCCAAGTTCAAAATGCCAGGCTCTAGGGGCTGGGTGAAAGCCCCTCAACCTTGGGGTCCAACTCTGCCTCCTACTCCCAGCCCATTGGAGCTAGAGACATTTCTTCACTCAGACAGCTGCTGGCTGCTGAGACTGAGAAGCCCCATGGTTGACAAGTCAAAAGGCACAGTCCTGATGTTACCAAAGCACACAGCAGGCCATTAACTTAAGTCCTTCATAAGTCCCAAGGTTGGCAGAGCATAGCAAGCTGCTGAGCAATGACATGGCTACATGCAGGGTCTAAGCGTGTCATAGGTCAGAGACCGTTCCCAAAGTTTCTGCTTATATACGGGAAGCAGACCACATACCCAAAGGCAGCTACTCAGCTGTTCACAGTAGATTCCACCATGGAGTTGATTACCAGTCTCATTATGGGGAATACTATATCCAGCTGCCCAGCCAGTCAACCAGGCCTAGCCAAGTTGACACACAAACATAACCACCACAATTCCACCCCTTGTCAATTTGGCACCTGTGCAGATCTTCAATGGTTGGTATCTCTACAGGTCTCCTCCACTGGGTGGCTCCATTTCCCTAGTTCCTGACTGGTGATCTCACCCCCTTGGCCTGGTGGGCCCCGTTCCTCTCCCTCTTGGGCAGGGCAGCCCTGCCTCCTCACTCTTGGGCAGCAGCTATGGCTTCATCCCACTGGTTCACATGAACAAGCAGCCCCACACTCCAGAACCAAGTTGGTGAAGGCCTGACTCTTTGAAACCTAGGGGCCAGTGGTCATTCCACCCACAAAGGACATGGTCCTACCCTTAAGACTGAGGCAGCTCTGCTTCCATTTCCTTGGTCTCTCTGCCCGAGGGCAACCCACTCCGTCAGAAATCTTTCTGCCCAAAAGACACTTGGCTTTCTCACTCTGTGGGCTGGCCAAACTGCTACTCCATTTTATGCTGGTCTTCTCTACCAATTAACACCCGAAGGCAACCCACTCCTCCAGGAAGCCATCTACCCAATGGCACATGGCTTTCTCCTCCATGGGCTGGTAAGGCTGTCACTGTCTCATGCAGGTTCTCTCGGCTGCTCCTACCATCTCTCATGCTGGTCTCTTGCCATCTGTCCTGCCATCTGTCATGCCATGCCAAGGTCTCTCTGCCAGGGTCTCAGGTCAGGGATGCACTCCATTCTTGTTTCCACATTTTAGGTATCTGTCAGAGTAGCACCCCACTCTCTTGGTGCCCAATGTGTTAGACTGAGTTCTCTAGAGAAACAAACCAGTAAAGCTTATATATAGAGAGAGAGATAAATTTCTTAGGGAAATGGCTCACACACTTATAGAAGCTGACAAGTCTAAAGTTCTTGGATCAAACGTCAAGCTAGAGGCTTTTCCCAACTCTTGCAGCTGCAGGGGCCAAGGAGCTCAAGGTTGGTAGGCAGTGTACTGGCTGTTGACTCCAACGAATGACGAATCCAAGATTTCCAGGCCGAATGGTGGATTGTTTGTTCACGGACAGTTGTAGGCAGCACAACAGAATCCCGATCCACAGAAGAATGTCTCTTTTCCTGGGATGTCCATAAATATACCGGAAGCAGGCCACACCCCTAGGGAAACTCCCTTTCAATGGATTGACTGCTCAAAACATATTCATCTGATCCCATCATGGGAATAACCACATCACAACTGCTTAAACCGCACAGAATTGTGGTCCAGCCAAGTTGACACACAGCTCCAACTATCACAAATTGCTAGAAAAAGACATCATGGTTGACAAAGCAAAGCGTCAATGAAAACAAGAAGAACCTTTAATGGGATGTAATTAAAGTAATGACGCAGTAGCTGCAACAATGGACTCAGACATACTGAGGATGATGAGGATGGCACAGAACCAGACAATGTTTTCTTCTGTTCAACATAAGGTCACCATGAGTCAAAGCTAACTCAATGTCAACTAACAACAAAATCATCTCTTCTCCAAAGAAAAAAGAAATTTTACATTTTTCTTTATGAGAGAGATTTTATATCACTGTATGGTATGATATGGAGGAAGGTAAGCTTTAAAGTCAGAGACTTGGGCTTAGAGTCCAGCTCTGCTATTTACTAGGCTCTGAACTTTAGTTTCCTTGGCTTTAAAATGGACATAATAATGGAGTTTCCAGATAAAATATAAGATGCTTAAGTAGTCCTTCTTCAAGGGAAAATGAATTTCACATTTTTTTGGGAAAATAGTCACATTAAAAATCTTTTGTATTTAACCTAAATGCAAACTTACCTGGGTGTCCTCTATCTAGGGCAACCCTAGATAATAATAATACCTATTTCAGAAATTTTTTTGACAGCTAAATCAAACACCATATTTTAAATCCCCAATAGAGTACATAGGAGCTGTGGTGGTTCAGTGACAAAATCCTCATTTTCTATGTTGGATATCGAGATTTGAGTCCCTAATTTCAGCCCCAAGACCTCTAATCATTTGATTTACCTGATAAAACTGAAGGGTTCAACTATGCAAGAGAACCAGTTACTCTGAGCGAAGCTTCATAGGGAACCATTTGCTAGTTGGCTCAATTAGTCTTACACCCCTATACTCAGGTCAGATGTGTAGTTTGTGTGCCAGAACCCCTATGGATCTCCACCAGTTTCTTTAGATTTTGGCCTGCCAAGGCAGAGTTCACCATCTTTCCAGTCTAACTGTGTGCTCATGCTTGGCCTCCCTAGGGTGATAGGAGAGTCGTGGGCAAGTGAAGAACCCTCAGGATCCCGCTTCAGTTGGATGGCAAGCAAGGCTGTCCTTCACCTTCATTGTAGCATTGCATCTTGCCTACAAGCACCTTACTTGACCAAATAAAATTCAAGATGAGTTGGGTGGGTAGTGACATCTCTGACTACCTCATGCACTGGCTTTGCTGTGACAGGAACAGCGTGGTGCCTAGAAACCTCACTACCCAACAGCATGACCTGTCCAAAGGTCTACCCCACCCTGACTCCACTGCAGCACCACCAAGAGGGGGAAGCAGCAGAGGTAGGGAGGGTGTGTGAGGTGCTGTGCCCTGGGCTCTGGGATTCAGTGGTAAGAGCTGTTGGGGTGAGGGCTGAAACACAGGAGATGGATCTGCCTCCTAGCCCTGAGAGGTATGGAATGGCATCCACCAGCCACCTTCCCCACCACCTTCTAAGCCATCTTGGAGTTGTGGTATTTTCAATCACCTCATATGCATGTAAAAGCTGAACAATGAATAAGGGAGAACTTAGAAAAACTGATGCCTTTAAATTATAGTATTGACAAAGAATATTAATTATACTATAGACTACCAGAAGAATGAAAAAATCTCTCTTAAAAGAAGTACACAGAGAATGCTCCTTGGAAAAGAGGATGGTGAGACTTTGTCTGGACATGTTATTAGGAGGGACTACTCTCTGGACTAGGACATCATGTCTGGTAAAGTAGAAGGTCAGCAAAAATGTGGAACACCCTCGATGAGATGGATTGACACAGTGGCTGCAACAATGAGCTTACATGGAACAATGATTGGGAGGGTACTCCAGGACAAGGAAATGTTTTGTTCTGTTGCATACAGTGTCACTATGAGTTGGAACAAACTCAGCGGCACCTAACAACCATCTGTGAGAGACCTAGGTTTGATTCCCAGCCAATGAACTTTGTGGGCAGCCATCACCCTTCTATAAATGGAGGTGTGTGTATTGCTATGATGCTGAACCGGTTTCAGTAGAGCATCCAGGCTAAGACAGGTTAGGAAGGAAAACCTGGTGATCTACTTCCAAAATCAGTCAGTAAAAGCCCTATGGATTACAACTATCAGATTGGCCACCTACCATGTGGGTGGCACAGGATTGTTTGTGCTTTAGGTCCCCATGAGTAGGAGCTGACTTCACAGCAGCTAACAACAACATCAACAACAGAGTGCCTGACAGAGAAGCAAAGGAATATCAGAAGCATTAGTTACTTTCTTTTCACTTCACCCTGCCATTATCTTGTGAAAGATTAGACTTGTTCTTCACATTCTTG
This sequence comes from Orycteropus afer afer, assembly GCF_000298275.1. Taxonomy (NCBI): domain Eukaryota; kingdom Metazoa; phylum Chordata; class Mammalia; order Tubulidentata; family Orycteropodidae; genus Orycteropus; species Orycteropus afer. Next base: position 2,623,999 of record NW_006921753.1, read on the forward strand.
TTAATTACCATGGAGTTTATTTCTACTCATGGTGACCCCAAATGTGCGGAGCAGAATTACCACATAGGATTTTCAAGGCTGTGATCTTTAGGAAACAGATCACCGTGCCTATCTTCCAAGGCACCTCTGAGTGGGTTTGAACCACCAACCTTTCAGCTAGTAGTTGAGCGCTTCATCATTTGTGCTACCCAGGGACTCCAGAATAGTTCTACTGAGCCCATAAGCATAGAGCAATGCAAATAGCTTTAACTCAATACAAGGAAACACCATTCTGATGGGCTGTCCCAAGCAAGAAGTTCCTTGATTGAGCCCAGGCCCAGGTGCCATTTGAAGAGAAGAGTCAAACATCAGAAGTATCGCTGGACATGACCCTTAACTCCCTTTCAATCCTGAGATTCTGAGGTGGTATTTCAAGATGCTTTTCTCATAGTTTAGACCTGAGAACAGCTTTGGAAGCAATAGAAGCAAAATCAGGGAGTGTGGTGATACAGAAACAACAAGTCCCACAGCAATTTGTCCACACATTCATAACGACTCCTTCAGGAATGCAATCCAGTGCTAGACTTCACACTTCATGGGTACTCGGTGTTCTGATGACCCACCTCATCAAGGGCAAATTCATGATTTGTAAGGGCTGAAACTTATACTTCATTATGAGTAGTATTTCTGTAAGAAAAATTATTGAAGCCTTCTGTGAGAAAAAGAGTGCAGGATTACAAATACAAAATTAGGCACGAAAGTGGATATTTACTTAGAATGAGAAAATATATCATGACAAATTACAGGAGTGCTACAAAATTAAGTCTCTTTCTTCTGAGATCTCTTTAGGTGATTACCAGAAATGCTGACAGAAATGTTTCCTGATTGTAACACAGCTTCCTGTCTCCACATAGAACTCTCCACAACTCTTAGCAACTCCAGCACTCACTGGGGCCATATACATGAGCAGACCCAAAGTTTACACGTTTTTAGTTTCATAATATATCTTCCTCTGCATCTAGCTGAATATATATATATATATATATATATGCTAAATACTTATATATGTATATATATATATATATACACACACACAGCAAACCTACACCAATTCAAGTTTCTACATTTAGTGACGTTGATTACATTCTTCCAGTTGCGAAACCGTTATCACCCTCTTTTTCTCAGTTGTTCCTTCCCCATTAACAAATTCACTGCCCCTCAAGATTCCTCTCTAATCTTTCAAGTTTCTGTTGTCAATTTGATCCCATCTAGATAGTTCTTAAAAGAGCATTATGCTCAAAGCAGACCTTTTTATACCAGTCAAGCCAAACTACTGCTGGTTTTAACAAGTCTTCAGGGGGTAGTTTTGGTTTAAAATCTAGCTGAATACTTTTACTATTCTGTTTGTTAAACAATATCAAAAGAGTATTAATAGAAAACAAAAATGTGAAATCCCTCATAATCTCACTTTCTTTACCAACCCCCCTTTCCTTTTTCCATATTCCTTTTTCAGTCCATGCCCATGTATGTACAATTTTATGTACAGTACTTGAAATTATGATATGGATACAACTTTAGATTCCTTTCACTTAACATACCATCATTTCCCCCATGGTTCTCCCTTGTCTCAATCAACATGATATTTCAAGGCTGTATAATAATTCACCATTCCTCCATTATTATTCACATTATACAAACAAGAATTATGAAGATGGGCACTGAATTTTAGCCTGACTACAGACAGTTCTAACGTCTAAAAATTCTTTTTAAAAGAGGAAGAAAGACCCTAGCAACATTATAATTCACAGAGGCAGAAATAATCTACCAATCTAAAAGGAAAAATCAGTTGAAACAATTTTTAGGTGTGGGAAGATAAAGAAACTATCAGCAGGCTGGAGTTCCACTTTTCAAATAATTTCTTCAGTTAAGCAATTGAGAACCCAGTGAGAATGACCCTTCTTATAGGGTTAGTGAATAGAATAAATAGAGATTTTCATGTGACTGGATACTACAGTGGGCATTTTTTTCCTAAGTAATATTTCCTAATGGAAAATATTTCTACTGAGTCTCACCATGCTAATTCTATGGCAATAATTTAATTATGCCAATTAGAATGCAAATTATTCCACAAAACATCATGAAGACCCTCGTTCTGAGAAACTTTTGAACAAAAAAAAAAATTTAATAATGCTCAGCAGTTTTCCCTTCATGGGTGGAAATTAGGAGTCGAGTACAATATGATTCATAACTTCATGGAACAGTTGCTGTGGGTGGACTTATGTCACTCACATCCCCCTTTACGCCCATGGCTACACCCCCTTACCTTTTACTTTCTCAATTTCTCAGTGAGGTGCAGCAACCAAACCACCCCACGGAGTTTTGACTTTTTTAAACCCTAGTATAAAAAGACTTGGACAGTAAAGACATGGCAAGAAATCAAAAGCTCTTATTCTAAATTCTGTTTATGCCATGTCAGGCAGATATTTGAAATATCATCTCTGTGGTTTGACTATCCCCACAGCCCAACCAATTTATAAATAAAGGTGATTACAGCTCATCACGGCTCACTTAGAGCATTAGACCAAGATTGGTGTAAACTACGAAAATTAAGCTAAGTCATCTTTAGAATAAACCTTCACATTAACGGGCATGACTTGTCTTATTTTGAGGTTTCTCATACATCAAAAGTGGTTGCAAAGGTCCCCTATAAGGTTTATATCTGCGTCTGTCATGTTCTCATATCAAGGGCAGGATAGAGGATTTGAGGGCACCTGGGTGGAGCTGGGAGGTAGGCCAAGTACTCAAGGATGATCTACGTTAGATCATCTGTCTGTATTAGATACAGAATACAGGAGAAATCCTGTATCCTATATTGTGACAATGTCAAGGTTTAAATACTCATCAAACCACAACCTGTAACATCCCCTCAGACTTTATGGCTTCACTGTCTTGTAATGAAAGACAAGTTTTTTGGTGGTAAGTACAAAGAACTAGCTTCTTCTGGTCTCAGGCATCAACCTTCCTTCTGAATTAGTGACTCACCTGGTGGCACAGGAAGAGTGATGATCAAACTGTTTCTGTCTCCATAACAGGCCAAAAGGGCAACAATTGCCCCAAAACAAAGCTGAGAAGGCAGGAAGGGGCATGAAAGAAGGACAAATGGAAACAGGGGACCCAGGGAGGAAGCGGGAAGAGTGCTGTTACATTGAGGGGATTGAACCAATTTGTCATGAAACAAAATGTGCATAAACTATTGAATGGAAAACTAATTTGCTCTGTAAACTTTCACCCAAACCACAATGAAAAGTAAATAAAATAAAAATATATACCAAGCTAAAACCTAAAAAAAAAAAAAGGAGAGGGGAGGCTTCTGCAAAGACAAAAGTGGGGCCTTTTCTCTTTTTTAATTTTATCAAAGCCAGCACTTACGTGAACCAAAAAACAGGGAATGACATCTTGACCAGCCAGTTTTCTCACTGAAGCTTTTGTAAAATGAAATTTTCTCTGCTTCCTATTTTTATGCTGTCTTATAGTGTTGCTGGCACAAGTAACAATCATACTTGGCACTTCTGTCATGCTTTTCATCCAAAGATTTCAAAGTGCTCCACAACAGGATTCATCCTCACTGCATGACTGGGAGGAAGGTCAGCTTTATTATGTCTAGAGAGCAGATGGGATGCCGAGATGTGACGTGACTTATATGTGTGTCCTGCAAAGCTTCAGGAGCAGAACCAGTTTAGAGCCTAAGCTGCCTTATTTCTAATTCAGTCTGCTGTTCACTTCTCCAAGTTCAAGCTGATGTGTGCCCTCTTTTAAGGGCTGAACATTAGGCCTGCATGACACATTATGAACAGCTTATTAAGTGTTTTACTGGGAAAAAAACACCATCCTAAAGTGTTTGACCTCAAGGAGAAACCAGAAGTCCAAATAAAAATGGTTGGATTTGTTTTTAAAAACTACTTTTCCATTTTTAAGAATTTGGACAAATAAGCCTAAAAAGTTAGTGCAACTCTAATGGGTGAAAAATGGCTATGAGATTTCAATACTTGAAAATATCAAAGAATTGGCAAGAAAGTCAAGCAACGGGAATCTTACACTCTGAAGTTGAACACATAATTAGTACAGCTACTCAGGAAAACAATTTAGCAGTGGCTGGTAAAATTGAACATGCACAGACACTTCAATCCAGCAACTCCACTGTGTGTGTAGATTATAGAGAAATTCCAACATGTATATACTAAGAGACATTTTTAAAAGTTTTTTTTTAAAAAAAAATCATAGTAGCATTGTTCATGATAGCAAAATCAGAAAGTGACTGAAATGTGCATGACTGGAAAATAGATGAATGTATTATTATTTTTTAGTGCCTAAAGCATTTGACTACTAACCAGAAGGCTGGTAGTTCAAACCCACCAGTCACTTCTCAGAAGGAAGATTGGGCAATCTACTTACATAGTGATAGCACCTCGGCAACCCAAGGAGGGGTTGCTATGAGTCGGATCCGACTCGATAGCAGTGAGTTTGGTTTTTTGGTTTATAGACATATTATTGTAATAAAATATTATACAGTGGTGAAAACGGATTATAGCTTCACATAAGATGTGGGTAAAGCTTATGTATATAATACCAAAATGAAAAAAAGCAAAACAAAACATAAATGGTGGATCTATTTTTATGAAATAAAAATATGAAAAGTAAACATATATTTAGAGTCACAAATGTATTGTTGTTGTTATGTGCTGTTGAGTTGGACCCAACTCATAGCAACCCCTCCTTGGGTTTCTGAGGCAGTACCACTATGGAAGTAGATTGCCCCATCTTCCTTCTGAGGAGTGGCAGGTGGATTTGAACTGCCAGCCTTCTGGTTAGCAGTCAAGTGATAAAATTATATTTGGAAAATGAGAGGGAGGGAATATAAAGGCAGAAGTGGAAGGTGATCACCACTTGGAAAAGCAGGGTTGAAGAGGAACTCAGAGCAGTTGGTACTTTCTAATTCTTAAGAGTGAGTGGTAGATTTATTTATGTGATTTTTTAAAAAATCACTTTTCTTCACAATTACATAGATGTGACACATATTCTTTTCAATTATTGAAAAAGTAATTTTTAAGTCAGTGCAGAAAAATTAACAGAGGGGAAAAAAAAAAGACTTTTTGAGGAATGCTTCAGCCTCCTTCATGGGTTGTGTATGTGTCTGTGTGTGTGTGCAGAGTTTAATATATTGCTTAAAGATCGTAAACTTTTTTTTATTTTAATTCAGTGTTTTTAAAACATCTGTAACACAATAAATTGAGAAAAATATTTGAAATGACCATGACATAAAAAGAGTTATTATGGTTAGTTTGTAGAGTTTATATAAATTGAGAATGATGTTAAAGTCAACATAAATTTTGAGAAAAATATCAACAATTTCCCAAAATAATCAAATGAGAAAGGTATGAAAGAGGCTTGCGCTTTGTGTTTATGCTGTACATTTCTAGATTTGTAAAATATAAGTATACACACACACACACACAGAAAAGTGCATGCAACTTTGGAAAGGTTTATATAATAACTTCTGCATTATGAGCTCATGTGGTTTTTAATCTTCCATGGTTTCTAAATTTTCATACATACATACACACAATAGATAGGCAGATATTTCCTGTAACATAGGAAATGGTGGGTTATGAAGTGACCTTATAGTGTGACCAACTCAGTTTGCCAGGACTCTCCCAGTTTCAGCAATAATACCTCTCAGTGCTGGAGAATGCTCTACTGTTTGGCCTGGGAGACTTCAATGAAGTATAAAGACTTCTCAAACCTAAATTGCAACAGTAGTCTTGGTAATTCCTTCATTCTCCCAGCAGAAATGGCTATCTTGACCTTGCAGCTTTATAAAGATTTTAAATAAGTCACATCTTAAAGAGTATGCTGAAAACAGAACACATTGCATAAATGTGAAATAGGATGGTTGAGCTGCATTATACAAACTCTGAATGTGTACTCAAATAGGTCAAGTTAGGGAAGAGAGGCTTATTTATCTCTCATTTCATTCTTTGCACTGTGCATGTTCTTGCTGGAGTGGGAGTGGTAGGTGGATCCTGTCACCATAGGAAGACTGAGCACTGGGGTAGGCAGCTTAGAGGGTGAAGCCAGCTTCCCAGTTAAAGCTCTACAGAAGAAGAAAGATTCAGGTGAGACTTGCTTTTGCCAAGAATGCCTTCCTTACACAATCAGGACACATTCCCTCCTACACTAAATCTTCAGGAAGTTTTTCTAAATCTTTGCTTAGGAAAGCATTTTGAAAGTATTATAAAACTACAATACTGCATATGCTAACAGCAATGTCTGTCACAGAAAAGAACAGAGTGTGGCTATTAAGGGGGTGGTTGAAAGTCAGCACACTTGTATTTGAGTCAAGCCTTTGCCACTCATCAGTTATGTGGTAACTTTGAGTGGTCACCTAGCCATGCTCTCTGCCTCAGTTTCCTCATGTATAAAATGGAGATGCCAATAACACTTACATCACAGCATTGTGAAGATTACATGTGTTGCTAGATAATAGGAGCTTGGAGCAGGGCTTGGAGATCTGTGTACAGGAGCTTTATTAGGGAGTGCTCCTGAGATCAACACCAGGTGCAGCAAAGGGGAAGAAGCAGGACTGAGCTGAGGGAGAGGATGATTGATTGTGAAGTCTATGACAAAGTCTCAGTGGGGACCTTCCTGGGAGAGATTGGGCTTTGATACCACAGCACCACTGGATGAGGGCCATCCCAAGAATGGGGTGTGACCCTGATGTGGTGACCTGGAGAGTCTATACTGGCCAATCCAAGGACTGAGCGCTGAAATCCCTGAAATCTTGAAGTGCTTGTGCCAAGGCTACCTACGTATTGACTGCTCCCAGCCAGTGACTGAAATGGCAGCAATACTGAGGTAGGCCTCTTCTTGTAACATGGTAGACTTCCCAGATAGGTTAATTTCGGCATAGCAAGACCTCAGTGCTCTTGATGAATCATCCTTAGACTTCACAATGGTCTGAGATGCTTCCACCCAGCCTTCTTTCCCTTTCTCCTTTGCTCGGGGTGAGTTTTCTCCAGCTTCCTTAAAATTTGTGATGAGCAGTGCCACCCCAATCACCATTTAGGGACAAATTTCAAGATCTGGGTTTGTTTTTTTTTCCTCCTCTCTAATTTTATTTATTTATTTATTTATTTTTTTGAATATATAAAACTTTACATGATTCAAAAGCTGGAACTAAAACCCACACACATATACAAAACACAAAAACTGAAAACAAAGAATCTCATGCCATCCTAAAAGGCAAAACAAGGAAGAAGAGCTGTTTTAGACTAAAGCAGACTAAAAGAACAATGGCAAACAATTGATTGAGAACAAGTTATCTGCCTAGATATATATACAGGGAACAAATATGGCAAAATGTTCACAATTGTTGATCTAGGCAAACTCTATTGTATTCTTTAAGTTTTATCTGTGGATTTTGAAAGTTTTCAAAATATGAATTTTGGGGGAAAATAAGAAATCTTCCCTTGCTGAAGTAACTGTACTTAGTTCTTATTTATCAACAACTTACAACAAAGAAGATGACCAATACAGCCTGTAGGGAAGTAAACACTAAAACCAAGATCTAATTCCTTAAAAATCATGCATGACATAATAGAGGAGGCCTTTAGGTTTTAATATAGGATATCCTTTAATTCTCAATATAATTCTAGACAGAAGAATTAAATGCATGATTTGTGAGCACTTAGAAAAGGAAGCAATGATCATTAACAGCCAACATATGTTCATTAAGAACAGGTTCTGCAAAATATATCTTTTTTCTTTTTTCTCTCCCTAAGTGAGAAACATTAAAGACATAGTATAATTTAATTATAAGAAGATAGTTGAAAAAGTCTATCATATTGGCTTTGTGGCTAAAATGGAGAAATATATGCTGGGTTATTAACTGATTATACAGGGACAATCATTTGTATCAATCATATATCCAGCTCTGTACTGTACAACCACAGTACTCTATTAGCATTAATTAACACTTTAATGTCAACATAGACCTAAAGGGAATTTCTAAATACTTTTCTAAGGTGTGGCCTAGCATCTAGAATCACCAAAATCACACAAATTGCTAGTTTAAAATTCATATTCCTAAAATCACATCCCAGCTAACTCAATCAAAATTTCTGGAAATGGAGCTTAGGAATCTGCATATTTAGCAAACATCCTAAGTGATTATTTTGTACACCAAGGTTTGGGAACTGCTGCTAAAGGTGTATTTCTGACCTCTTCCCTGAAATCTTAAACATTTTAGTCAGTTAAATGGAAGAATTCTAATATAAACTTTGCCTATCAAATTTATTGATAAGTGAAAATTGGGAGGTGAAGTTGATAAACCATATTAATAAATCAAACTTGAAAAAGACCTTGACAAAGTAGAAGGATAGAGTGAAATTAACAACATACAATTTAACAGGGTTAAATGTTAAGTTTTGCATCTAAGTTCAAAGAATCAACTACTTAAATACAAGGTAGAAAAGCTCTGGACTGACAGCAGTTCACATAAAAAAGATTTAAAGTTCACTGAGAGTCAAAAATATGATATGACTTGCAAAAGGCTAATACAATATTAGGCTGCATTAATAGAAACCAACTGCCTAAGAAATAGAGGGGTGGGGTGAGATGGCACCCTCCATGTTCTCCCTTGGCAGAGCACTTCTCTACTATTAGGTTTAATTATATCTATTTTTAAAAAGACATTGTCAAACTAGAATGTGTCCAGGGAAGGAGACTAGGTAGTGAAGTGTCATAAACCTACATCATATGAAGAATTAATGAAGGAATAAAGTATGTTTTACATAAAGACTCCTGTGTGTCACTTTACCTTATTTTGTGGGATTGAAAGGCTACGGAGCTGGGGAATGATGTGGTTTAACATAAGAAAGAATTTTTGGTTTAACATAAAGAATTCTCTGGAAATTAGAGGGCTCTATTTGTGGAATAAAAAAAACCCACTACATTCGAGTCGATTCCAACTCATAGCAACCCCCGTTGGGTTTCCAAGGTGGTAAATCTTTATTGGAAATAGATTGCCTCACCTTCCTTCAGTGGAGCAGCTAGTGGGTTTGAACAGCAAACCCTATGGTTAGCAGTCAAATCCCTTAGGCACTGTACCACAAGAGCTCCTGTGTGGATCATAACAAATTATAGACAACATTGTGAAGAATAGGAATTCTAGAACATATAATTGTGCTCATGAGGAATCTGTACATAGACCAAGAGGCTGCTGTGGGAACAAAAAAAGGACATAATGCATGGTTTAAAATCAAGAAGGGTGTGCATCATGGTTGTATTCTTTCACCATACTTACTCACTCTGTATGCTGAGCGAATAATCCAAGAAGCTGGACTATATGAAGAAGAACACAACATCAGGATTGGAGCAAGACTCATTAACAACCTGTGATATGCAGATAACACAATCTTACTTGCTGACTGTGAGGATGACTTGAATCACTTACAAAGACTACAGTCTTCAGTATGGACTAGACCTCAACATAAAGAAAACTAAAATCTTCAAAACCAGACCAATAAGGAAATGGTCTTGATAAATGGAGAAAAGATTGAAGTTGAAAGGGATTTCATTTTACTTGGATCCGCAATCAACAGCCATGGAAGCACCAGTCAAGAAATCAGATGCCCTATATACTGGGCAAATCTGCTGCAAAAGACCTCTTTAAAGTGTTGAAGAGTAAAGATGTCACTTTGAAGACTAAAGTGCACCTAACCCAAGCCACAGTAGTTTTAATTGTTTCACATGCATGTAAAAGCTGGACAATGAATAAGGAAGACTGGGAAGAGTTGATGCCTTTGAATTATGGTGTTGGCAAAGAATGCTGAAGATACCATAGACTGCCAGAAGAATGAACAAATCTGTTTGTGAAGAAGTGCAGCCAAAATCCTCTTTGGAAGTGAGAATGGCAAGACTTCATCTCACCTACTTTGGTCATATTGCCAGAAGGCACCATTCCCTGGAGAAGGATATCATACTTAGTAAAGTAAAGGATCAGAGATAAAGGGGAAGACCCTCAAAGAGATGGGTTGACACAGTGGCTGTAACAATGGGCTCAGGCAGAGAAATGATTGTGAGAATGGCAAATGACCAGGTAGTGTTTCAGTCTATTGTATATAGGGTCAGTATGAATCGAACTCAATGTCCCCTAACAACAATAATTTATGAAATAAGGAGCTCTGGTGGAGTAGTGAGCAAGGCATTTGGCTGCTGATCAGAAGGTTGGAAGTTCAAACCTACCAGCTTCTCCAAATGAGGAAGATGAGGCAATCTACTTTCGTAAAGATTTACGGCTTTGGAAACTTAATGGAGTCACTATGAGTTGAAATTGACTAGATGGCAGTGGGTTTGGTTTGGAGTTATGTATGGAATAGGAGCTCTGGTAGTGCTGTGGTTAAATTTTTGGCTGATAACTTAAAACTCAGTGATTCATACCCACCTGTCCCTCCACAGGAAAAAAAAAAGATGTGGCAGTTTGCTCCTGTAAAGATTTACAGCCTTGGAAATTCTATGGGACAGTTCTACTCTATCGTGCAGGTTTGATTTGAGCAGTAATCAACTCGATGGCAGCGCACATTTATGGTATAGGATGGTCCTTTATGAGACGGTGAGTTCCAAATGTAGGTTAACACACCTGTCAGAAATATTGTGAAGAGTATTCCAGTTAATCGATCAAGAAAGCAAGGGCCTTGCATGGGCCAAGAGTGATGAGGGAGAAAGAAGAATTGAAAATTATTAACTGAGGAACAAAAGACATACAAATCTTACTAAAAACAAAAAGGACAAAAAGTAAGAAAAGATGTCTGCATTACATGAGAGATCCCTTTAAACAAAGATTCCATTCTTTACATTACAACTTAATTTATCCTGAAGTTTGGTTTCAAAGCAAAGCCTTTAGATGCTTATCTGGTTACATGTAAGTTGTTCATCCATCCACAGATATCAGTGTGTGACATGCTTTAGAGGGCTGTTTCGGAGAAGGCGAGAGTTAGAATGTTCATGGCACACTCCAACAATACTCTTCAGAGAAAACCCAATCATGGTGAATCTTTAAGCTGTCATGATCTTAATCCATAAACCATATTATCCCACTGACACAACTGCGGCCCACCTACCCAGAAGTAGGAGTTGAATTTAAGGGCAGCTAATGTAAAGACTGGTGAGTGGGCTATGAGGTGATTTGGCACATAATTCATTTCAAAACAGGGATAAACCAAAACCAAACTCACTGCCATTGATTAGATTCTGATTCATAGTGAACCCCATTGGGTTTCCAAGGCTGTAAATCTTTAGAGAAGCAGACTACCTCATCTTTCTCCACAAAGCAGCTGGTGGGTTCAAACCACTGACTTTTTGGTTAGTAGCCAAATGCCTTAACCACTACACCACCAGAGCTCCTTCACAACAGGGATAATGGTGATTAATTGAAGAAATTATATTTCCTCTTTTGAGGAGTATTTACATTTAATACAAAAATTGGGTTGGGCATTTGGAAGATGGAGCAGAAGCAAAAGACACCCAGAAAGAAAGTGGACAATAGAGGCTATGAAAGGACATTGTTGTTGTTGTTGTTATGTGCCGTCGAGTCGGCCCCGACTCATAGCGACCCCTCCTTGGGTTTCCGAGGCAATATCACTATGGAAGTAGGATTGCCCAACCTTCCTTCCAAGGAGTGGCTGGTGGGTTTGAACCGCCAGCCTTCTGGTTAGCAGTCAAGTGCTTTAGCCACTATGCTACCTAGCTGTGCTGAAATAATTAATAGGCAAATGCTGTAAGAAAACAGAAAGTACATGATATATAAAAGAAAACAGTTAGGGTAGGTTGTAGGCTAGTAAGAGTAAGAGCTGCTGAAACAGACAGATAGGCCTTTGCCTGTGTCACCTTGCAGGCAGGGGATGAAGTATTCTACTGCTGAAAAGATGGCCAGGTAACTCCACTGATGAAGCCATTTTGGATTTTTGAGCTAACTCAGTTCTTTGAAATGCATCCCAGTCTTCAGCATAAACCATTATACAGTTCTTGCTATTGCCCTTATTTCCATATGAACCCTATGAATACTATTCTGACTTTTCCACTTAACAACAATTTAAAAAAAAAAAAGTATGACTGTGTACCACTAGAACTCTGGGACATAGCCTAAATAGCTCAACATTTCTTTGCAGTCTCATGTGATTTTTATCTTTAAAATTTCATGAGAAATTTGAATTCTCCTCCTTAAGAGATCTATAGTGGTTTTAAAAAAAAAAATAATGTTTTAGCCCAGTATTGGTATAATGACAGAAACATAGACTGCTGGGGTAGAACGGAAAACCCAGAAATAGATCCATTGGACCTATGGTCAGCTTTCAAACCCACCAGCCACTCCTCACAAGGAAGGTTGGGCAATTTACTTCCATAGAGATACTGCCTCAGAAATCCAAGGAAGGGTCACTATGAGTCGGTTCCAACTTGATAGCAGTGAGCTTGGAGCTTGGATCTTTGACAAAGGGCCAAAATCCATTGAATGGGGAAGAGATAATCTCTTCAACAAATGGTGCTGGTAAAATTGGTTATCCATTTGCAGAAAAATGAAACAAGATCCATACTGCACACCATACACAAAAACTAACTCCAGATGGATCAAAGAATTAAATGTGAAACCTAAAACTATAACATTCCTCAAGGAAAAACTAGGGTCAAATATAGGGGCCCTAATTTAGGGCATAAATAGACTAACAAACATAACCCAAAATGCACAAGTAGCAGAAGAGAAATTAGATGACTAGAACCTTCTAAAAATTAAATATTTATGTCCTTCAAATGACATCTCCAAAAGAGTAAAAAGGGAACTTACAGATTGGGAAAAAATACTCAGCAATGACATATCTGACAAGGGACTTATCTCTAAAATTTATAGGAAACTCCAACAACTCAACATCAAAAAGACAAACAATCCAATTGAAAAATGGGCAGAACACATGAATAGACACTTCACCAAAGAAGATATTTAGACAGCCAACAAACACATGAAGAAATGTTCATGATAATTAGCCATCAGAGAGATGCAGATAAAAACAATGAGATACCATCTTGCCCCAGAACTAATAGCAAAGTTCAACAAGATAGAAAATAAAAAATGCTGGCGAAGATGTGGAGAGATTTAGACTCTCATACACTGCTGGTGGAACTGTAAAATGATACAACCTCTGTGGAAAACAGTACGGTGATTTCCTAAAAAGTTGAAATTAGAAATACCATTTGATCCAACACTTCCATTACTAGGTATATATCCTAAAGAAGTGAGAGCCAGCGCAAGAACAGATATATGCACATCCATGTTCATCGTAGCACTATTCACAACAGCAAAGAGATGGAAACAACCTAAATGCCCATCAGCAGAAGAATGGATAAGTAAACTATGGTACATACACACAATGGAATACTATGTAACACTAAAGAATAATGTAGAATCTACAAAACACCACGTAATGTGGATGAACTTGGAAGACATTATACTGATTGAAATAAGTCAGTCACAGAAGGACAAATATTATGAAAGTTCACTATTGTAAAAAGTCAAGGAAAAGTTTATATTTGTTGGTTACCAGGGATGGGAAGGGACATGAGGGAACACTGCTAGTCAAGTAGAGAGAGAGAAGTATTTATTAGGGTGAAGGGAAGGGTACTGTACCAAAAATGAGTGATCAACATGGTGGCACTGCAGAAAAGGAAGACATAGAGAGGGACAACAAAGATGAACCCTTTGCATGTACAGTACTGCATTGTCAGTGATGAGAAGCATTGATCTATACAGGTGGATAGAGGAGAGGACAAGGCTGAATGATCAGGTATGTGTAGGCAGGAGACAGTATGCCCATGACAATATGTAGAGTTGGCAGACGATGTTTCTACATGCATATTTGTATGTGCTGTAAGAATGTCCATGTGTATAGTACAGCTGACAAGGGGCAAGATTGTGGTGGCTTCTTGGCCACAGACAGCTACATTGAGGGAATGAGTAGTTGGACCTGTGGACTCAAGACTATGGTCTTGGGAGCATCCAGCTCAAACAGCATAACATACTACACAAAAACATTGTTCTACATCCTACTTTGGTGAGTAGTGACTGGTCTTAAAAGCTTGCAAGCATCCATCTAGATTCAAAGATGGGTTTCTCCTCCTCCAGAGCGAAGAAGAATGAAGAAAATCAAACAGGCATGAAAACATGCAAAGGACTGGTAGACTACTCGATCCTCAGCCTACATGACCATGAAACCAGAAGAACTAGATGGTGCCTGGATATCACTGTCAACCACTCAGAGCAGGACAGGTGCAGGAGATCCTGGATGGAGTAGAAGAACAATGTGGAACAAAACTCAAAATCATTTAAAAATAAAAAAATTTAAAAAAAACTAGGCTTGCTGGTCTGATAGGGCCTGGTGAGATCCCTGAGACTATGGCCCCTAGTTACCCTTCAGGTTTGGAACTGAACTCACTCCTGTGGCTTCCAGCCAAACAGTAGACAGGCATAAGAGGTGAACATTAGCATGAAGTAGATACACTTCTTGGAGCAATCAATCATGGGAGAATAGAAGGGCAATGTTTGCACAGAAAGACAGCTGTGATGCGGGATGGGGGGGCGGTATGTGCATGGGAGGGAAGAACACAGGAAAGAGGTAACTGCAGGGAGGAAGTGGGAAGAGAGCTGTTACATTGTGGGGAACCATTGTCAATATCATGAAACAAAATGTGTATGAACTGCTGTATGGAAAATTAATTTGCTCTGTAAATTTTCTCCCAGACCACCATAAAATAATAATATTGTTTTGTTCGTTGTTTGAAATTCACAGCCCAGGGAGTGTGGTAGTTATGTTTGTGTATCCACTTGGCTGGGCCTGGTTGAGTGGCTGGGCAGCTGGTGGTAGTTATTCCCCATAATGAGACTGCCAATCAACTCCAGGGTGGGATCTACCACAAGCAGCTGAGTAGCTGCCTTTGGGATGTGGTCTGCTTCCTGTATATAAGGAGAAGCTTTGAGAATGGTCTCAAGCCTATGGCACGCTTGGACCTTGCATGTAGCCATGTGATTGTTCAGCAGCCTGCTATGCTCTGCCAACCTTGGAACTTATAATGGACTTAAGTTAATGGCCTGCCGTGTGATTTGGTGACATCGGGACTGTGTCTTTTGACTTGTCAACCTTGGGGTTTCTCAGCATCAGCAGCCAGCAGCTGTCTGAGTGAAGAAAACCCTCTAGCTCCAGTGGGCCAGCTGGGAGCAGGAGGCAGAGCTGGACCCCAAGGTTGAGGGGCTTTCTCCCAGCCCCTAGAGCCTGGCACTTTGAACTTTGACTTAAAGCCTCCAAATTGTAATAATAAACTCCTGTTTGTTAAGGCCATCCCATTTGTGGTATATTCTTGTCAGAGCGGTACTCGGTAACCAGAACAGGGAGACTTGTTCTTTTTTCAGTTGCTTCCACAAATGCCTGCCAGATTACCATGCAATTCCCTGAAGTATGACTACCTGAGTTTGAAAAATAAAATATTACAATAAATTTCCATTATCTGAGGCTTCCTGAGTGACTGTGCCCTGAGGATCCTAACTAATAGAGTGATTTTAAGATTTAGAAGATATAAATGTGTGTGTGTGTGTGTGTGTGTTTATCTTGTTCTGGAGCCTCTCCTGAAGCATACAAGCCAGAAAAATATTCTAGATGCTTCCAATACTTGTACACTGATAATAAAATCAAACAAATACTACAGTATGACAGAATTTAATGAGCAAATGCAAATATAATTATTTGTAGAAATGTTTATACTTTCCTATATATAAGTATGGGAGCTCTGGTAGCATAGTGGCTAAGGCACTTGACTGCTAACCAGAAGGCTGGCGGTTCAAACCCACCAGCACTCCTTGGAAGGAAGAT
>NW_006921753.1:2640367-2648310 GCF_000298275.1 Orycteropus afer afer
GGCAGCATAGTGCCTAAGGCACTTGACTGCTAACCAGAAGGCTGGCGGTTCAAACCCGCCAGCCACTCCTCGGAAGGAAGGTTGGGCAATCCGTAGTGATACTGCCTCGGAAACCCAAGGAGAGGTCACTATGAGTCAGGGCCGACTCGACGGCAAATAACAACAACAACATATATAAGTATTATATTTAGTTTGCTGTTTAAGTCTGTGTTAATTTCTTCCCACTTATTTCCAGGCTTGGAGGAAGTCTATTTTCTTTATCATAAATATCACTAAAAAAATAATAGAAAAAAGTAAATAAAAGGAACAGAATGCAGCAGACATTAGTAATAAAAAGAGAATTGAGAATGAGGATTAGAACTAAAATTTGGTCAAGGTGTAGATTTCCTTATGAAGTAATAGTTTCCATTCCATTTTATTTAAAAATTAATTATGTTAAAAATTAAATGTTTTTTATTCTGAAGACTTGGTAGTTATTAAATGTTATTATTTATTAAAATCCTAAAAGGAATTAGATTTCAAATTAAATATTGACTCATGATAAATTAAATTTAAATAATTAAGCCTAATATTAATGATAGAGGATTGTAGGAGAGGAGGGAATCCATTGTGAAACCCACTTTTAAGAAAAGTTTTATATATGCATATTTGTTAAAAGATGATGATTATCTAAGTGGTCTTTTTTGCCCATTGCTCGTGTCTTCTACTTTCTTTACAAACCAATGTTTCCTTCCTGTTGTTGCTAGGTGTTGAGTCAGCCCTGACTCATAGCAACCTATGTACAACAGAACAAAACACTGCCTGGTCCTGCACCATCCTCATAATCCTTGCTAGATTTGAGCCCATTGTTGCAGCCATTGTGTCAATCTATCTTGTTGAGGGCCTTCTGCTTTTTTCCTGACCCTCCATTTTACCAAACATGATATCCTTCTCCAGGGAATGGTCCCTTTTGACAACATGACCAAAATAGATGAGATGAAGTCTGGCCATTCTTGCTTCCAAGGAGCACTCTGACTACTCTTCTTGCAGGATAGATTTGTTCATCCTTCTGGAAGTCCATGCTATTTTCAGCATTCTTTGCCAACACCACAATTCAAAAGCATCAAATTTTTTCCATCTTCCTTATTCATTGTCCAGCTTCCACATGCATATGAGGTGATTAAAAATACCACTGCTTGGGTTAGGCACACCTAACCCAAGTGCAATACGATGCCTGATTTCCCAGTGCAATATGATTCAGTATTTGCCCAGTGCAATACAATGCCTGATTTCTTGACTGCTGTTTTCATGGCTGTTGATTCTGGATCCAAGTAATATGAAATCTTTGTCTATTTCAATCTTTTCTCTATTTATCATGGTGGGTGCTTATTTGTCCAGTTGTGAGGATTTTCATTTCCTTTATGTTGAGGTATAATCCATACTGCAGACTGAAGTCTTTAATCTTCATCAGTAAGTGCTTCAAGTCATTAACTTCCAGCAAGCAAGGTTGTGTCACCTGCATATTGCAGGTTGTTAATGAGCTTTCCTCCAATCCTGATGCCATGTTCTTCTTCATTATTTGCTCAGTAAACAGATTGAATAAATAAAGTGAAAGGATACAATCCTGACACACACTCTTCCTGATTTTAAACCCTCCTGGTCTATGTACAGGTTACTCATAAGCACAATTAAGTGTTCTAGAATTCCCATTCTTGGCAATGTTATCCATAATTTGTTATGATCCACACAGTTGAATGTTTTTGCATAGTCAATAAAACACCAGTAAGTATTTTTCTGGTATTCTTTGCTTTCAACCAAGATCATTCTGACATCAGCAATGATATCCCTCATTTCATGTCCTCTTCAGAATCCAGCTTGTATTTCTGGAAGTTCCCTATCAATACATTGGTGGAACCATTTTTTAAATAATCTTCAGCAAAAATTTTACTTGAGTGTGGTATTAATGATATTGTTTGATAATTTCCACATTCTGTTGGAAATTATCTTCCTAAGTACTACTATAATCAGTCAGATTTACTAGCAGCCCACTAACCACAATGAACACCAGTTCCATTTAAAAACTCTTAATGCATAGTACTGTATACCAGATAAGGAGCTCTGCTGGTATAGTGGGTAAGACAATTGGCTATTAACTAGAAGGTCAGTGGTTCAAATCCACCAGCTGCTCCACAGGAGAAAGATGAATCAATCTATTTCTGTAAAGATTACAGTCTTGGAACATGGTTTGGGTTGCTATGAATCAGAATCGACTGGATGGCAGTGGATTTTTTGGTTTGGTATACCAGACAGGAGTTCCTGGATGGTGGAAATGGTTAATATGCTCAGCTACTAATCAAAAGGTTGGTGATTTGAATTCACCGAGAAGCACCTCAGAAGAAAATCCTGGTGATCTACTTCTAAAAAATCAGCCATTGAAAACTAGATTACAGTTCTGTTCTGACACACATGGGGTCATCATGAGTCTAGGTGGCCATGAGTCAGAGTCACCATGAGTCGGTAGCAACTGAATTGCAACTAGTAGTGGTGGTGGTGGTGTAGCAGGCCCTATGATGAAAGATAACCAAGACATGGGCTCTGGCTCTAGAAGCTCTTAGATTGGAGAGAGGGAGGGACTTGTAAACATACGATTGCAGTGCAGAATAATATATACAAGAGGGAAAATATGTGTAAGCCATCAAGTCAGGAGGATCAAAGGAGTTGTCACAGAAACAGTGATCCCTGGGTAAAATCTGAAGGAATACTATGTAGAACTTGGACAGTTGCATATCAGAGAGGAAGATTCCAGGGAGAAGAAGCACAGTGCGTGCAGCAGTATGGTGTGTTTAAGGGATAGCTATCATTTCACTATGGCTAGGTGAGGCTGGAGGAAATTAACTGTAGAGTGAGTGAGAAAAGGAAATGGTCCAAGGCTAGATTAGTCTTTCCTTCTCTCTATGTGAGCTTAAGCAGATTACTTGAGCTCTACAAACTTCAATTTCCTCAATTATAGTTTTCTGCCAAAGTTTCTGTGAAAATCTACTGAGGTAAAGCAGTTTTAAAATATGGACAAGAATCTGCCCAATAGCACTCAGTGAAGACCAGCTACTGGTGGTGGTTGCAGAGCTTGACCCTTAAATTCAGGAGTCAAACTCATGGTCTCATGAGACTGTATCACACTCACTATTATGCAGAGGTATGTTAACTAGGGGTACAGAGCAGATAAAAATCTGGCGTGTGTGTGTGGGCACATGTGTGTCACTGAGGGAGAGAGAGAAAGGTTGATCCTGGGAGATGAGAATTCATTCTACCTGACTGGTCTACTTTTGACACCCAGATGATTATAATACTTAATCTAATTTCTGTAATAAAATAAGTTATGTTAATACTGCTCCTTTTCCTTTCATCCTAGTACCTGAGCAAGACAATTATGGAGCTTGTGGGGGATTTTTCATGCTCTCCTCCACTCTCTGTAAAGTCCACTGGGGCACAGCAAAAGAACATACCTGTTATAGTCAAAGACCATATGCTCCTAATAAAAGTCCTCACATAAAAGTATACAATTGAATATCTTTCTGTTTTTTGATATGACAGATCTCAAATTCATATATGTGAAAGCCAGTAACCGCCCCCCAAACCTTGCTCCCCAAGCTTACTTTGTCTTTGTTCACTATGCTGGTCGATGACATCATTATTTACCCAGAGATATGTCAGGAACTTGCAAGTCATATTTGATCTTTCCTCTCCTTCACTAGCTACATTCCATCAATCACCAAGTACCAGTAAATCCAACTCCAGAAAACCAAGCTAATCTTTCCACTATGACTTCCTGAGTTTAGGTCTGCACTATTTCTTGGAAACATAATTGGAAAAGCATCCTACCTGGACTCCCTGCATCTGGCCCACTCCAAGACATCCCACATAGTGGATAATTTAATATGGTACTTCATTGTTTATTATCCTTTTTAGAACACTGTGTACAAAATGAAGATCAAACAGAGTAGGCAAGGTCTTGCATGAGCTGATGCTCTCTCCCTCTCTAACTTCATTTTCCACCACATAAGGTCTTGCACTTTATGCTTTGATTATACTAAATTACTTGCTCTTTCCCAGGAAAACTCTTTCAAACCTCCATGCATTCATGTCTGTAATTTCCTCTGCCTAGAACTCTGCTAGAGTCCCCAAGTGGGACTCCACTTAGGGAGTGTGCAAACAGTTAACATGCTCAGCTGCAAAAAGGTTGGAAGTACAAGTCCACCTAGAGAAGTCTTGGGTAAAAAATCCTTGCAATCTACTTTTTAAAAAATCAGCCATTAAAAATCCTATGGAAAATAGTTCTACTCTGATATGCATGGAGTCATCATGAGTCAGAACCAACTGAACAGTAACTGTTAAGAATGTTGCTATTCAAAATGTAGTCCATGGACCAGCATTCCTGTGTATCATCTGAGAGTCTGTTAGAAATACAGAGTCTCAGGTCTCACCGCAGACTTACTGAATGAGAACCCACATTTGAATAACACACTCAGGTAATTCTTGTGCACATAAAAGTTTGAGAATTGTTTCCTGGAATATTCTGTACACTATTTTGCCTACCTAAGTGGTTTTCCATCATTTGCTTCTTAGTTTGTCATACTGTGGTGGCTTGCATATTGCTGTGAAGCTAGAGGCTATGTCACCAATATTTCAAATACCAGCGAGCAAGGTCATCCATGGTGGACAGGTTTCAGTGGAGCTTCCAGACTAAGACAGACTCAAAGAAGGAAGGAGCCATCCACTTCTGGAAAAATGGACCAGTGAAAACCTTATGAATAGCAGTGAAACATTATCTGATATATGACTGGAAAACTTTAAGAATAGCCCTAAAATATCACCAAAAGATGAGCCCCTCAGGTTGGAAGGCATTCAAAATACAACTGAGGAAGAGCTGACTCCTCAAAATAGAGTTGACTTTAATGATGTGGAAGGAGTAAAGCTTACAGGGCTGCCATTTGATACTGGGGCATGACTCAAAATGGAAAGAAACAGCTGCAAACATCCATTAATAATCAGAACATGAAGTGTATGAAGAATGAATCTAGGAAAATGGAAAGTTGTCACAAATGAAATGGAATGCAAAAAGATTGATATCATAGGCATTGGTGACCTGAAATGGATTGCTATTGGCCATTTTGAATCAGACAATCATATGGCCTACTATACCAGGAATGACAAACTGAAGGGAAATGGCTCCGTATTCATTGTCAAAAAGAATGTTTCAAGATCTATCCTGAAGTACAATGCTGTCAGTGATAGGGTAATATCCATATGCCTACAAGGAACATCAGTTAATACTGTTGTTGTTATGTCCCATCGAGTCATCTCCAACTCATAGTGACCCTATGTACAACAGAATGAAACACTGGCTGGTCTTGTGCCAGCCTCATGAACCCTACTATACCTGAGCCCATTGTGCAGCCACCATGTCAATCCACCTTGTTTAGGAGCTTCCCCTCCTTCATTGGCCCTCCACTTTACCAAGCATGACATCCTTCTCCACCAAAGTAGGTGAGACGAAGTCTGGCTATTCTCGCTTCCAAGGAGCGTTATGGCTGCACTTCTTCCGGGACAGATTTATTAGTTCTTTTAGCAGTCCATGGTTCTTTCAGCATTCTTTGCCAACACCACAACTCAAAAGCATCAATTCTTCTTCAGTCTTCCTTATTCATTGCCCAGCTCTCACATGCATATAAGATGATTGAAAATACCATGGCTTGAGTAAGGCACATCTTAGGCTTCAAAGAGATATCTTTGCTCTTCAGCACTTGAAAGAGATCTTTTGCAATAGTTAATACTGCTATTTTTCAAATTTATGCACCACCCACCAAAGCCAAAGACGAATTTGAAAATTTTTACCAACTTCTGCAGTCTGAAATTGACCAAACATGTAATCAAGATGTGTTAATTATTACTGGTGATTGGAATGCAAAAGTTGGAAACAAAGTAGAATCACCGGTAGTTGGAAAATATGGTCTTGGTGATAAGAATAACGCCACATGATAAAATTTTGCAACACCAATAACTTATTCATTGCAAATACTTTTTTTCAACAACATAAATGGCAGACATACACGTGGATATCACCAGATGGAGTATATAGGAAGAGATTCTATATCTGTGGAAAGAGGCAATGAAGAAGCTTAATATCATCAGTTAAAACAAGGCCAGGAGTTGACTGCAGAACAGACTATCAATTGTTCCTATGCAAATTCAAGGTGAAGATGAAGACAATTAAAATTAGTCCACAAGAACCAAAATATGACTTTAATTACATCCACCTGAGTTTAGAGATCATCTGAAGAATTGGTTTGATGTATTGAACACCAAGGACCAAAAGTCAGAGGAGTTTGAGATGACATCAAGAATATCATACATGAAGAATGCAAACAGTCATTATAAAGACAGGAAAGGAAGAAAAGACCAAAACCCATGTCAGAAGATATTCTGAAACTTGGTTGTGAATGGAGAGTAGCTAAAGTGAATGGAAGAAATGGTGAGAAAAAAAGAGCTGAACAGAAGATGTCAAAGGGCAGCTCGAGAAAACAGAGTAAAGTATTGTAATGAAATGTGCAAAGACCTGGAGTTGGAAAACCAAAATAGAAGAACGTGCTCAGCATTTCTCAAGCTGAAAGAACTAAAGAAAAAAATCAAGCCTCAAGTTGCAATATTGAAGGATTCTATGGGCAGAATATTAAATGATGCATGATGCATCAAAAGAAGATGTAAGGAGTACACAGAGTCACTGTACCAAAAACAACTGACCTATGTTCAATTATTTCAGAAGGTAGTATATGACTAAGAACCAATGGTATTGAAAGAAGTCTGCACTGAAGCTGCATTGAAGGGATTGGTGAAAAACAAGGCTCCAGAAACTGGTGGAATATCCACTAACATGTTTCAACAAACAGATGCCACGATGGAGGTGCTTACTCATTTATGCCAGGAAATTTGGAAGACAGCTACCTGGCCAACTGACTAAAAAGATCCATATTTGTGCCCATTCCAAAGAAAGGTGATCCAACAAAATTTGGAAATTATCAAACAATGTTATTAATATCACAAACAAGCAAAACGTTGTTGAAGATAATTCAAAAACAATTACAGCAATACATTGACAGAGAACTTCCAGAAATGCAAACTGGATTCAGAAGAGGAAGTGGAACAAGGGATTCCATTGCTGATGTCAAACGGATCTTGGCTGAAAGCAAAGAATACCAGTAAGATGTTTACCTGTGTTCTATTGACTATGCAATGGTATTTAACAGTGTAGATCAGAACAAATTCTGGATAACATTGCAATGAATGGGAATTCCAGAACACTTAATTGTGCTCATAAGGTACCTGTACATAAACAAGGAGGCTGCCATTCAAACAGAACAAGGAAATACTGCATGGTTTAAAGTCAAGAAACATGTGCTTCAGGGGTTGTATCCTTTCACCATACATATTCAATCTGCATGCTGATCAAATAATCTGAGAAGCTGGACTATATGAAGAAGAACATGGCATCAGGATTGGAAGAAGATTCATTAACAACCTTTGATATGCAGGTGACAGGATATTGCTTGCTGAAAATGAAGATGACTTGAAGCACTTACTGATAAAGATCAAAGACTACAGTCTGCAGTATGGATTACACCTCAATACAAAGAAAGCAAAAATCCTCACAACCCGACCAATAAAGGAACATCATGATAAATGGGGAAAAGATTGAAGTTGTCAGGGATTTCATTTTAGTTGGATCTACCATCCACACCAATCAAAGCAGCAGTCAGGAAATCAGAGGTGCAAATCTGCGGCAAAAGAATTCTTTAAAGTGTTAAGAAGCAAAGATGTCACTTTGAAGACTAAGATGCACCTAACTCAAGACATAGTATTTTCAATTACATTATATCCATGTGGAAGCTGGAAAATGAATAAGGAAGAGC
>NW_006921753.1:2649185-2662889 GCF_000298275.1 Orycteropus afer afer
CATATATATATGCCTTGGCCATCTTGAAATAAATCCCATGATAATACAAGCTATCTCACTCATAATTTTCTCAAATCAATGTAGATTTAACTGTAATATGAAGAAAATATGTATTTCTGTATAAAATTCTTGGGCACAACTCCATTCTAAGATCTCATGAAGTAATGGAATGTGTGCTTAGAATCAGTGGGGATTGACAAATATAAATGAAGACCAGTTCAGGTGTTTTGTATGAGGGACAGGAACACCACTAGCAATGAGACAGTAAGTGATGTGATTTCTTAAAAAATGAGAATGACCCTTGGCAAAGTTCCAAAGAAAGCATAACACAATTTCCCTTTGACTTACAAGGGAGTTGTATTACTAGAAAATGCAGCTTTTATTAAAACTATGCAAAATATACTTTGTTTTTATATATGAAATGAGTTAGGTTTTAGACTCAGATAGCTACAATCAGGTTTTTACTTACATGAACATTTGAAAGAACATTCAAGCATCCTGCTGGATGCGGGATGATTATTTGTTGTATAAGCCAAAACGTGTAGCAGGAGATCTAGCATCTCTGTCCCCCCATCCACGAAATGCCAGAGCAATTCCTCAGTCAATGGCCATCAGAAATGCCCCCATAAATTTCCAAGACTCCTCAGAGGGGACAATTACCTCTTCTGCTGAGAACTATTGGTCCACCTGATAAACTCTAAAGCTTCCTTCAAGCCTCAGTTTACACAGTCACTTTCTTCATCCCTGGAGTCTCTGGACGGTGCAAATGGTTCAGGTACTCAGCCGTTAACCAAAAGGTTACTGATTTAAGTACAGTCAGAGGCACCTCAGAAGAAAGGTCTGATGATCTACTTCCCAAAAATCAACCACTGAAAAACCCTGTGAAGCACAGTTCTCTGACATACATAGGGTCACCATGAGCCAGAATCAACACAACAACAACTATTTTGTTTTTCTCCCTCCCTATTGCTCTTCTTCAATGGTGCTCTCTTAGCACTCCCAAATGTAGTCCTAGCTTCATCCCTTCTGGTGTCATAGGCTATTTGCAGGGCAAAAATGTCTCTTAATCACCCTCATAACCCCAGGGAATCACAGTCAGAAATTTGGTAACCTTTCAACAAAGGTCGTTAAATAAATGTCTTTAAAAAGCAAAAACAAAAGAGCAATGTTAAGAACATTTAGAAAAGAAATATCATCATCCATAAAACTTAACGTTTTCTAATACTTTTACTTCGCCATAGAGATAATATGACAAAAAGAGACATTTGGCAATCTTTCTTTTTTCCCTTTATAATCCCAAGTATTTCGGCACACTTTATTCTTTCATCCAATGTATTCGGTGCCAATTCCTTTGAGGAATTCACACTACATCAGGAGAAATGGCTAAGTACACAAATTGATATCTTTGAATGCCTCCCTACTGGAACCAAGGGAGAAGGCAATTAATTCTGACCAGGAGATTTGGAGAGAACTTTTCAGATAAAAGGAGCTCTGGTGGTCTAGTGGTTAAAGCATTCAACTGCTAAACAAAAGGTTGGCAGTTCAAACCCACCAGCTGTTCTGCAGGAGAAAGATAAGGCAGTCTGATTCTGTAAACAATTACAGCTGAGGAAACCCTATTGGGCAATACTACTCTGTCCTACAGGGTCACTATGAGTCAGAATTGATTCAATGGCAGTGAGTTTGGTTTTCAGAGGATGGGATCCACATCTTCCACATATAACAATACAAAGGTTTATACTCTGAGACTCATAAAAATGCAATATGAAGAAATGTGTGATCTATTCACTGATGGCACATTTCAAGGTCTCTCAAAAATGACTGAAGGCAAACATTTCCCCCAAAGATTCATTATTATGAGTATAACTTCTAAGCCTTCCGTTGGGTGGTGTAGGCCCTTCCTTAGATTCAAAGATCAACTGTTAAAATCAACCTTTCCAAATATGATGACACTACCATAACACTCTTCTCAAAGAGTTAATTTGAAATAAATATTGTTACTGAGTCCCACTAATGTACTGAGTTTGCTAACCTGGGAAATTTTATGGTTTAAAAATATATTTCTTTATCTCAAGTAGTAAATAGAATAAGATGTATTTAATACATTTGTACTTTTAAAGTGGGTTGTGGGGATGGTAGTAAAAGTAAAACAAATATTTTGGCAGATCTACATTACAAATTACAACATATATATCTGCCTCCTTGCTATTTGTCCCTCCAGAATGCTCCACAGCTCCTGGCATGTAACAAATATTTGTGG
Source organism: Orycteropus afer afer (assembly GCF_000298275.1). NCBI lineage: Eukaryota > Metazoa > Chordata > Mammalia > Tubulidentata > Orycteropodidae > Orycteropus > Orycteropus afer. The sequence goes on from NW_006921753.1 coordinate 2,651,446, forward strand.
AATGAATTAATATATGTGTACATAAATGAAATGGGCTATGTTTCCATTTGTTCTGAGCTTCAGAATTTTCATTAAAATTACTAAGCTTTAAGGAAGTCAAAATGTTAAGGAAAACAACCCTGAAGGGATTTTCTTCCCACCCCAGAGTGAATGCAGTCTTTGAAGCACCAAGGATGCATCGTCAGGGAACACCATGACCTCCTGGACCCAGAACAAAGGTTGTCTTTTTTTTCCCTTCCTTCTCTTCACTGGTTTCATTAGCTGGTGCCAGCACAGTCTAGATGGTAGCACTTTACACTTGAATGAGATATTCCCTGTCCTCAGTTCTGGGTGCACCACTCTGATGCCTCCATCTGCTGCTTCTGATAAATGTTCATATTTTAAATATATTGCTTTCAGCTCATTCCCAAAGTGGTTTGACGGCTCTCCACACTGCAAACAACCCTTACTGGCACAGAGCCACTTCTTGGGTGGAAAGAATTTGGGCAGATAGAAGACATATCATTAATGAGGAGAGATGGGTTGGGGGAAGGACAATTGCCTGCAGAAGTTAATGGCAAAGATCACGGCTGTGTGCTGTGGGCCTCCAGAGGCCATCACACAACTCAGGATGTCTTCACAGTGGGTTAAGCGGGTCTGATGAATGGTTGTTCTGAGAGTGGAATGGAAGTTTAAGAATTTGCTTTACATTTTCTCTGAAAAGGAGTTGAAAATTCCTTGACTGGCTGGCTGACAACCTCTGTTATGAATAACCTCCAGGAAACTAAGATACACAAGAATTTGCATCCAGCCCTCAAAGCCTCCTCGGGTATATGCACCTTTTATGCCACATTTCCAAATTCCCCTGCTAGTTTCAGCTGGCAGGTGCCTCCCTTTCTGTGTTTCTTCCTTACAGCAACTGATCTTTAGCCAGCATAATCACCAACTGCATTTGAGAAAGATGGAGTAATGCAGTGTTGAAGGTCTCACTGAAGAACAGGATCACAGCAGAAGCCACTGGGGTAGATGTTTATTCTTTCCCCATTGTGGAATTATAGAATAATAGAGGTAGCACAAGAATTTTTAAAACATAAAATAAACCCAGTTGCTGTCAAGTTGGTTATGACTCATGGTGATCCCACGTATTGCAGAGTAGAACTGCTTGGCAAGGTTTTCAAGGTTGTGACCTTTTGGAAGCAGATCTCCAGGACTTTCTTCTGAGATACCTCTGGGTGTATTGAACCGTCCAACCTTTCAGTCAGTAGCAGAGCACATAACCATTTGTGCCACCGAAGGACTCCATAGGAGAGTTAAAAACAAAACAAACAAACAAAAAAATACACTGGGGTCAAGTTGATTTCAACTCATGGCGACTCCCTGTGTTATAGAGTAGAGTTTATGCATAGGATTTTCTTATGTGTAATCTTTACAGAAGCAAATTAGCAGGCCTTTCTTCTACAGTGCTACTGGGTGGATTTGAACCACCAACCTTTACGATAGCAGTTGAGTGTAAACTGCACAGCACAGGGACAATAGTTAGGGACATCTAATCTAATTCCATTATCCTAAAGGCATCTTCTCTTTTGGTCTGTTGTATTGTGGTGACTTGCATGTTTCTGTGATGCTATGCCACTAGTACTTCAAAACAGCAAGATCATCCATGGTGGACAAGTTTTGATGGAGCTTCCAGACTAAGACAGACTAGGAAAGGAGACCTAGCTATTTACTTCCAACAAAAAATTGGCCTGTGAAAACCTTATGAATAGTAGTGAAATATTTTCTGATATAATGCCAGAAGATGAGCTCCTTAGGTTGGAAGACACTCAACTTACAAGTGGGGGAGAGCTATCTCCTCTAATTTGAGTCTCCCTTAATGAGATGAATGGAATACAGCCTTCAGGTCCTTCATTTGCTGATATGGCATGACTCAGAAGGAGAAGAAATAGCTGCAAACATCCATCAGTAATTTCAATGTGGAACGTACAAAGTACAAATCTAGGAAAATTAGAAACTGACAAAAATGAAACAGAATACATAAAGGTCAATATCCTAGGCATTCATGAGCTGAAAAGGACTGGTATTGACTATTTTGAATTGGACAATCATTTGGTCTACTAGGCCAGGAATGACAAATTGAAGAGGAATGGTACCACATTCATCATCAAAAAGAATGCTTCAAGATCAATCCTGAATTACAGTGCTGTCAGTGATAGGATAATATCCATACACCTACAAGGAAGACCAATTATTATGATTATTATTCAAGTTGATGCTCCAACTACTAATGGCAAAGATGAAGAAATTGAAGATTTTTACCAACTTCTGCAGTCTGAAATTGATCAAACATGTAATTAATATGTATTGATACTTACTGGTGATTGGAATATGAAAGTTGGACACAAAGAAACAGGATTGGTAATTGGGAAATGTGGCCTTCATGATAAAAATACCAGAGATCCCAAGATAGAATTTTGTAAGACTAACTACTTATTCATTGCAAATACTTTTTTTTTTCAATAACAAAAATTACCACTATACATGTGAACCTCACTGGGTTGAATACAAAGGAATCAAATTGACTACATCTGTGGAAAGAGATGACAGAGAAGCTCCAAATTATCAGTCAGAACAAATCAGGGGCTAACTGTGGAACAGACCATCAATTGCTCGTCTGTAAGTTCAAGCTGAAGCTAAAGAAAATTAAAGCAAGTCCACAAAGGCCAAAGTATGATCTTGAGTATATCCCATGTGAATTTAAAGATCATCTGAAGAATAGATTTGATGCATTAAATGCTAATGACTGAAAACCAGATAAATTGTGGGATGACGTGAAGGATATCACACATGAAGAAAGCAAAAGTTCATTAAAAAGGAAAGAAAAGACCAAAATGAGTGTCAGTAGAAAGTCTGAACCTCGCTCTTGAAAGTAGAGTACATAAAGGAAGTGGAAGAAATGATGAAGTACAAGAACTGAAGAGCAGATTTCAAAGGAAAGCTTGAGAAGTATTATGATGAAATGTGCAAAGATCTGGAGAAAACCAAAAGGAAAGAATACATTTGGCTCTTCTCAAGAAATGGACTGAAGAAAAAATTCAAGCCTTGAATTACAATAATGAAGAATTCTGTGGACAAAATATTAAGTGCAGGAAGCATTAAAAGAAAATACACAGTTATTTCCCAACCTCACCCCCCAAATAATGATTTATATTCATCCATTTAAGGAGGTAGAACTGATCAAGAACCAATGATATTGAAGGAAGATATTTGACTGCTAACCAACCAGAATGCTGGCAGTTCAAACCCACCAGCCACTCCTCGGAAGGAAGGTTGGGCAATCTACTTCCGTAGTGATACCACCTTAGAAATCCAAGGAGAATTGCTATGATTCGGATCAGACTCTGCAGCAGTATGTTGTGTGGTTGTTATCCAAGCTGCACTGAAAGCATTGGTGAAAAACAAGGCTCAGGAATTGACAAGAAACCCATTGTGATGTTTCAATAAACAGATGCAGTGCTGGAACCATTCACTAGTCTATATCAAGGAATTTGGAGGACAATTACCTGGCCAATTAGGTGGAAAAGATTGATATTTGTGCTCATTACAAAGAAAGATGATCCAATGGAATATGGAAATTATTGAAAATCAACATTAATGTTGTTAGGTGCAGTCAAGTCAGCTCCAAGTCCTAGTGACCCTATAAACAACAGAATGAAACACTGCCCAGTCCTGTGCCAGCCTCACAATCCCTGCTATACCTTAACCCATCATTGCAGCCACTGTATCAATCCATCTCATTGAGGGCCTTCCACTTTTTCATTGACCTTTCACTTTACCAAGTGATATCCTTCTGACAACCAAAGTAGGTGAGACAAAGTCTGGTCATTCTTGCTTCCAAGGAGCATTCTGGCTGCACAGATTTGTTAGTTTTTCTGGAAGTCCATGGTACTTTCAGTATTCTTCACCAACATCACAACTCCAAAGCATCTGCTCTTCAGTGTTTCTTATTCACTGTCCAGCTTTCCAATGTATATGAGGTAATAGAAAATACCATGGCTTGGGTTAGGTTCCCCTTAGTCTTCAAAGAGACATCTTTGTTCCTCAACACTTTAAATTGGTCTTTTGCAGAAGATTTGCCAAAAGCAATATGTCGCCTGATTTCTCAACTGCTGCTTCCTTTGCTGTTGATTGTGAAACCAAGTAATATGAAATCTTTGACAACTTCAATCTTTTCTCCATTTATCTTGATGCTGTTTATCAGTCCAGTTGTGAGGATTTTTGTTTTCTTTATGTTGAGGTGTAGTCTGTACTGCAGACTAGTCTTTAATCTTCATCAGTAAACGCTTCAAGTCATCTTCACTTTCAGGAAGCAAAGTTGTGTCATCTGCATATTGCAAATTGTTAATAAGTCTTCCTCTGACTTGATGCCATGTTCTTCTTCAGATAGTTCAGCTTCTTGGATTTGCTCAGCATACAGATTGAATAAATATGGTGAAAGGATACAACCTTGACACACTCCCTTCCTGATTTTAAATCATGCAGTATCCCCTTGTTCTATTTGAACATCAGCTTCCTGGTCCATGAACAGGCTCCTCATGAGCACAGTTAAGTGTTCTGGAATTCCTACTCTTCTCAATATTACCCATAATTTGTTATGATCCACATAATCAAATGCTCTTGCATAGATAATAACACAAGTAAACATATTTCTGGTATTCTTTCCTTTCAGCTAAGATCCATCTGACATCAGCAATGATATCCCTCACTCCATGTCCTCTTCTGAATCCAGCTTGCATTTCTGGAAGTGTCCTGTCAATATACTGCTGCAATTGTTTTTGAATTATCTTCAGCAAGATTTCACTTGTGTGCGGTCTTAATGATATTGTTTGATGATTTCCACAATCTATGGGATCACCTTTCTTTGGAAGGGGTATAAATATGTATCTCTTCCAGTCAGTTGGCCAGGTAGCTGTCTTCCAAATTTCTTGGCATAGACAAGTAAGTGCCTCCAGCGTGACACCCATTTGTTGAAACGTTCCAGTGGGTGTTCCATCAATTCCTGGAGCTTGTTTTTCACCAATTCCTTCAGTGCAGCTTCGACTTCCTCCTTCAATACCATTGGTTCTCGATCATATACCACCTCCTGAATATATCGATGAATTATTTTTGGTACAGTGACTTTGTGTATTTCTTCCATCTTCTTTTGATGTTTCCTTCATCATTCAAAATATTGCCCATAGAATCGTTCAATATTGCAATTCAAGGCTTGAATTTTTTCTTCATTTCTTTCAGCTTAAGAAATGCAGAGCATGTTCTTCCCTTTTGGTTTTCTAACTCTAGGCCTTTTCACATTTCATTATATTTGACTTTGTCTTCTTGAGTTGCTCTTTGAAATCTTCTATTCAGCTCTTTTATCTTGTCATTTCTTCCATTGCTTTAGCTACTCTCCATTCAAGAAAAAATTTCAGAGTCTCTTCTGACATCCATTTTGGTCTTTTCTACCTTTCCTGTCTTTTTAATGACCTTTTGCTTTCTTCATTGATGATGTTCCTGATGTCATCCCACAATTCCCCTGGTTTTCGGTCATTGGTGTCCAATGCATCAAATCTATTCTTTAAATAGTCTCTAAATTCAGGAGGGCATATAATCAATATTTTGGCTCTTGTGGACTTGTTTCAATTGTTTTCAGCTTCAACATGAATTTGTGTATGAGCAGTAAAAGGTTTGTTCCACAGTCAACTCCCATTCTTGTTTTGGCTGAAGATATTGAGCTTTTCCATCATCTCTTTCCACAGATGGAGTGGATCTGATTCCTCTGTACTCCATCTAGCAGAGTCCACATGTACAGCCACCATTTGTGTTGTTGATAAAAGGTATGTGCAATGAATAAGTTGTTGGTTTCGCAAAATTCTATCATGCAATCTCCAGCATCATTTCTATCACCAAGGCCATATTTTCCAACTACTGGTGATTCTTCTTTGTTTCCAACTTTTGCATTCCAATCACCAGTAATAATCAACACATCTTGATTGCATGTTTAGTCATTTTCAGATTGCATAAGTTGGCAAAAATCTTCAATTTCCTCATCTTTGGCTTTGGTTGTTGGTGCATAAATTTGAATGATAGTAGAATTACATGGTCTTCCTTGTAGGTGTATGAATATTACCTTATCACTGACAGCATTGTACTTCAGGATAGATCTTGAAACATTCCTTGCAATGAAGAATGCCATCACATGCAAATAAAATTTTGCTGAAGATAATTCAAAAATGATTGTAGCAGTACATCAACAGGGAACTACCAAGAATTCAGGCTTGATTCAGAAGAGGATGTGGAATGAGAGATATCATTGCTGATGTTAGATGGATCTTGGCTGAAAGCAGAGAATACCAGAAAGACATTTACCTGTGTTTTCTTGACTATTCAAAGGCATTTTATTAAATAGATCATAACAAATTATGGATAACTTTACAAAGAATGGGAATTTTAGAATACTTACATGTGCTCATGTGGAACCTGTACATAGACCAAGAGGCAATTTTTCAAAGAATGGGTTACCGAATAGTTTAAAATCAGGAAAAGTGTGAGTTAGGGTTGTATCCTTTTACCATACTTATTTGATCTGTGTGTTGAGGAAATTATCCAAGGGAGCTCTGGTAGCATAGTGCCTAAGGCACTTGACTGCTAACCAGAAGGCTGGTGGTTCAAACCCACCAGCCACTCCTCAGAAAGAAGATGGGGCAATCTACTTCTGTAGTGATACCACCTGGGAAACCCAAGGAGGGGTCGCTATGAGTCAGGTCTTACTCGATAGCACATAACAACAACAACAACATGAAAAAGTGTATGGCATAGAATTGGAGGAAGAGTCATTAACAACCTGTGATATGCAGAGGAAAATAACTTGCCTGCTGAAAGTGAAAATGACTTGAAGCACTTACTGATGAAGATCAAAGAGTACAGACTTCAGTACAAATTACACTTCAACATAAAGGAAACAAAATTTTTCCCAAGTGGACCAATATGCAACATCATGACAAATGGAGAAAAAACTGAAATTGTCAAGGATTTATTTATTTGGATCCATAATCAACACCCATGGAAGCAGCAAACAAGATTCAAATGATGTATTGTATTGGACAAATCTGTTGCAAAAGACTTCCTAAAAGTGTTCGAAAGCAAAGATGTCATTTTGAGGACTAAAGTGTGTGTGACCCAAGCCGTGGTATTTTCAATCACCTCATATGCATATGAAAGCTGGACAGTGAATAAGGAAGATGAAAGGAAATATGATGGCTTCGAATTATGGTGTTAAGGAAGAATATTGAATATACAATAGATTGTCAGGAAGTGTTTTGGAAGAAGTATAGCCAGAATGCTCCTTTGAAATGAAAATGGAGAGGCTCCACCTCAAATTCTTTGGACATGCTATCAGGAGGGATCAGTCACTGGAAATAGACATCATAGTTGGGAAAATAAATGGTCAGCAAAAAAGGGGAAGGCCCTCAATGAGATGGATTGGCACAGTGACTGCAACAATGGGCTCAAGCATGGCAACCATAATCAGGATGGCGCAGTACCAGGCAGTTTTTTCTGTTGTACATAGTGTCCCTATGAGTCAGAATCGGCCAGATGGTACCTAAAAATAAGAGCAACAAATCTATTTTAAATTTACATGTCCCAAACTAACTCCTGATATCTTCCCCTGCACCCCAAATCTCCCTTCTCAGTTTCCCTGATTTCAGTTAGTGAAGAGTCCATTTCTCCTGCTACTGAGGCCAAAAACCTTAAGAATCATCTTTGTGTTCTAAGTTTCTCTCATACCCCACATCTGGTCCAACAGCAGATCCTATTGGCTTTACCTTCAAAATATAGCCAGGATCTGACTCTTCTCAGTACCTCCACAACCCTGGTTTGAGCCACTTTCGTAGCCCCTTTCTAGATTACTAGGAAACTATGGTCCTTGGACCAAATATGGCCAGCAGATGCTTTTTTTAAAATAAAGCTTTATTGGCCCACAGCCACCACTTTGTTAGTTTTCCTTGCTTTCACACCACAACAGTAGAGTCAAGTAGTTGTAGCAGAAATCATAAGACCTGCAAAGCCTGAAATATTTACAACCTCTAGCCCTTTACAGAAGAATGTTTGCCAACCCTTGCAATGGCCCATTGAATTGTAAGTTGGATAATCACTGCCCTGGTGAAAACCCTCTTACACAGAGTAAAAGCTAAAGATTTATAAGGCCCTGTGTGACCTGGACCTCCATGATCTCTGACTCCATCTCCTCCTATTTAATCTCCTTCTTCTCAGGCTATACTGCCTCCACTCCTCAACTCCCTGCCCCCTGTCCCCTGCCCCTTGCTCTTCCCCACATAAGACAGGTACGTCTGACAAAGGACATTATACTTTCCGTCTCCTCTGCCTCAAACTATCTTCACATTGACATCTGCAAAGCTTGATCCTTCTTTACTCACTTTATACTCAAATAGCACCTTCTAGTGAATCTTCTCTATCCACCTTATTTATAATTGTACCCCCTCCAACTTTCTAGGAGCTCTGGTAGCATAGTGCCTAAAGCACTTGACTGCTAACCAGAAGGCTGGAGGTTCAAACCCACCAGCCACTCCTCCGAAGGAAGGTTGAGCAATCTACTTCTGGAGGGGTCGCTATGAGTCAGTTTGATTCGATGGCACATAACAACAACAACCCACTTTCTACTATCTTCATGTTGTTGTTGTTTTTTTCTTTTCTCCATGACAACTATCACTATTTAACATTCCATATTTCCTTTGTTTATTGTGTCTTTTGTCCCATCTCACCTCCTCACTAAAATACAACCTTCATGAGGGCAGAGCAGAGGTTTTTGTCGATGTTGTATTCCTGATATACCCAGAGTGCCTAGGCAGGTACTAGGTACTAGGTGTTTAATAACCAATTTTTAAATCAGTCAATCAATCAGTCCATGTAAGTAGTGATGCACAACAAACGTAAAAAATACCACTGTGTCAGCAGAATTTATTTAACCCTTTTTATACAAACAGTCCTCTTGCAAAGAACTGCTTAGAGTTGCAGGAGGAAATGTCCTGTGGACTAGTGGACCCCAAAACTCCATTGCCATCAAGTTGATTCTGACTCAACGTGACCCTATAGGACAGAGTTCAACTGCCCCATAGTGTTTCAAAGACTGAAAATCTTTACAGAATCACACAGCCACATCTTTCTCCCATGGAGAGGCTGGTGATTTCAAAATACCAACCTTTTAGTTAGCAGCTGAGTGCTTAGCCTCTGCACCACCAGGGCTCCTTGTGGACTAGTAGAGGCATTTTATTCTCCACTTCCACTTTTCCCTCTTATTTCTGTCCATATGTTTAGTGTTCTCATGCTGTTCCTTGAGTCTATAGCTATAGTTTCCATAGTATTTCGGATATTACCCTTTCTCTTCCACTAATCATTATTAAAACATATCTCTCTGGCTTCTATTACCAAAAGACCCTGGCCTGTTCTCTTCCAAGCTGACAAACTCATTAAAATCCAAATATTAATGAATAATAATGTCCCTCCTAGAAAATAATTTGCATTTAAACAACTTTCTATGCCTGAATCCAAAGAGGTAAGTGATATGGGAATTCTCAGCAGGCACTAGGCCTGGATCAACTGGGTAGTCATGGAGGAGTCCCTGCAAAGAATTTAAATCATAGCCCATGGGCAGCTGTCCACTCTGCCTCTGCAGAGTGAATCCATCCATGTATGTACCTATCCAAGTGTGTATGCACACAAATATGCAGGGCGTCAATTAGAGGCACTGAGAACATCTTAACTTGCATGGAAATGAGCCTGTCACTTGTGATGTATGTTCACACTTATGTATATTACTATCGATTCCTTCTTTTAGTGCTTTTCATCTAGCTCATAGTCCCAGTGGCATGAAGCCACTTCTGGGAGAAAAGAAGGAAGCTGGATAACCATAGGGCAGCCCAAAATAAGGTGAGAAAGAGAAAGGTGGGGGAGGATTTTCGGAGCACACAAATCACAAATCTGTTCCATTGCTCTCCTGGCATCATATTTATTACACTCCAAAATACAGTGAGAGTTCTGAGGGGGAGAGGAGGAAAAGTTTGAGAAAAGGTTGAAAGTACCTTTACTTTCACCCAAAAATTGATCCCTCCCAAAAAATAAATAATTCCTGGTTCATGAAGTTTTATGCTATGCAAGGAAACCAGTTGACTTTCTTAGTAAATCCAGTATTATCAGAAAAAATTAAGAAAATGACCTGAACAACTGAGGAAGAGGAATTTATCCATGTGTGAGATGGATTGGTCAGCCAGGAGCCCCTTTTACTGCTCCCCAGAAAGGAACACTCTTGTGTACCCCATGGATAAGAATGCTGCTTTTCTTCCAGGGGTAGAAAAGATTAGTACGAGCTCCAGGTGGCCTAGCCCACTTGCCTGTCAAAAACCAGCAAGTCATTATCGTTTGAATTATGATAGAGTATGACTCATTTCTCCCCTCCACCACATATTGCCACATGGCCCCCTCTAAATTTGCCACCTGGTAGAATATGAATTGATCTTTTACTTCTCCAGGGGATCCCAGGGCTTCATTTACTTCATTGTCTTGATAAAGGGGAACAATTGTGTAACCATATGGAAAATTTCTATAATTTTATCAAAATGGCATCCTGGAAGTGAAAATTCACAAGTAATTAGCACAAATTTCAGATACACAGTACTTTTATGGGTTCAAAAGAAGGCAGTTTGTAAGCTACAGTGAAAGCAGTTTCTTACACTACTCCTAAACACACTAAGGGGTCTCAGAGTGGCACAGTTAACATGCTCAGCTGCTAACTGAAAGAAGGAAGGTTCAAGTTCACCCAGAGGTGCCACAGAAGAAAGTCCTGATGATCTACTTCCAAAACATCAGCCATTGACAACCCATGGAACACAGTTCTACTCTGACACACACGGGGTCACCAAGAGTTAGAGTCAACTCCATGGCAACTAGTTTGTTTTATTAAACACACTAAAGATAGAACTACAGAGATACTGAAGCCACTTTAAAGTACACATTGGTTTCCAACAGAATGGAAGTAGAATACATGTTCTTTTAACATGATGTGTTTGAGAAATCCTGCTGTCCACATGAGAGGCTTCTCTTGTAAGCTGGCATGCTTCTGTCTCCTGGGCACTGTCACAGCTTAACTTGCACATGTGACATGCAGCTGATACAAAATGCCCAGTGATCCAGGAAACAACTGGAGGTTCTAAGGGATTCTCCACTGTACTACAGGGGGCTTTTTCTCCTAAAGCAAAGGGGAGAGAGAAGCCAATGATATTTTTACCAAGAATGAGTTCCTTGTAGACAGATAACTTGCTTCTGAGGTCAGACCGTAAGCCTATGTTGTTGTTGTTGTTAAGTGCCGTTGAGTCGTTTCCGACTCATAGCGACCCCATGCACAGCAGAACAAAACA
>NW_006921753.1:2666409-2668175 GCF_000298275.1 Orycteropus afer afer
GGCGGGCTTGTGCTTACTCACTGATCTGCACTGAACACTTTCCCTTGTTACCCTCCCGAGAGGGACCGGGTCTCCGGGAGCTAGGTAAGCACGGGCGGGCTTGTGCTTAGTCCCCGGGAGCGAGGTAAGCACGGGAGGGCTTGTGCTTAGTCCCCGGGAGCGAGGTAAGCACGGGCGGGCTTGTGCTTAGTCCCCGGGAGCGAGGTAAGCACGGGCGTGCTTGTGCTTACTCACTGATCTGCACTGAGCACTTTCCCTTGTTACCTTCCCGAGAGGGACCGGGTCTCCGGGAGCAAGGTAAGCACAGGCGTAGCACAGAGTAGCAAGCCGGGAGAGCAGGAGAAAGGTGTAAAACCCAGGAAGCCAAAGAGTAAGCCTATAGGAGAGAATAAAAATTCCCCATAGAGTTTGCAACATCGTAATCTTTATAGAAGCAGACTGCCACATCTTCCTCCTGCATAGAAGCTGATAGGTTCAAACCACTGACTTTCTGGTTATCAGATGAGCACTTTAACCACTGTGATACCAGGACTCTTGACACAAAGTCAGTGGCTCTCAAATTTTAGTGAGCATCAGAATCAGCTTGTTGAAAACATATTGCTGGGTCAGACTCCCACAGTTTCTGATTCAGTAGATTTGAGGTCCACTTGCCCCTTGCCATCGAGTTGATTATGACTCATCGTGACCCTATAGAACAGAGTAGAATTGCTCCATAGGGTTTCCAAGGTGGTAATCTTTATGGAAACAGACAATCACATCTTTCTCCTGCAGAGCAGCTGTTGTTGTTAAGTGCTGTCGAGTTATCTCTGATTCTTAGAGACCCTATGTACAACAGAAACACTGCCCAATCCTATGCCAGCCTCACAATTCTTGCTATACCTGAGCCCATCATTGTAGCCACTATGTCAATCCATCTCTTCAAGGGCCTTCCCCTCCCTCATTGACCCTCCACTTTACCAAGCATGATATCCTTCTCCAGAGAATGGTCCTTTCTGACAACATGACCAAAGTAGGTCAAACAAAGTCTGGCCATTCTCACTTCCAAGGAGCATTCGGGCTATACTTCTTCCAGGACAAATTTGTTAGTTCTTTTAGCAGTCCGTGGTACTTTCAGTATTCTTCGCTAACACCAAACTCAAAAGCATCGACTCTTCTTTGGTCTTCCTTATTCATTGTCCAGCTCTCACATGCATATGAGGTGATTGAAAATGTCATGGCTTGGATGAGGTGCACCTTAGTCTTCAAGGAGACATCTTTGCTCTTTAGCACTTGAAAGAGGTCTTTTGCAGCAGATTTGCCTAATGCAGTATGTCATCTGATGTCTTGACTGCTGCTTCCACAGGTGTTGATGGTAAAACTAAGTACTATGAAGTCTTTGACAACATCAATCATTTCTCCATTTATTGTGATACTGCTTATTGGTTCGGTTGTGAGGAATTTTTTTTATGTTGAGGTGTAATCCATACTGCAGACTGTAGTCTTCAATCTTCATCAGTAAGTGCTTCAAGTCATCCTCACTTTCAGCAGCAAAGTTGTGTCATCTGCATATTGCAAGTTGTTAATGAGTCTTCCTCCAATCCTGATGCCATGTTCTTCTTCATATAGTCCAGCTTCTCAGATTATTTGTACAGATTGAATAAGTATGGTGAAAGGATACAACTCTGACACACTCCCTTCTTGATTTTAAATCATGCAGTATCCACTTTCTCTGTTCAAATGACAGCCTCCTGGTCTATGGACAGGTTCCTCATGAGTACAATTAAGTG